>NC_062251.1:1259242-1560303 GCF_905475465.1 Pieris napi | reverse complement strand
ACTCTCATCCCTGAGGTCGTAGGTTCGATCCCCGACTGTGCACCAATGGACTTTCTTTTTACGTGTGCTTTTAACATTCACTCGAACGGTGAAGAAAAAAGGAAAACTGTCTTGCCTTAGACCCAAAAAGTCGATACTTGCCTGATTGACAAGTGATCATAGCACAGATCCGGAAATCTGATGTCCAGACCTAAAAAGATTTATCGAAGTTAAATGTTTTTTTTTTCAGTTGAATATCGTGGCTACTGTTTATTGGAGGCGTGTCGGCTAGCTGAACCAACTAGAGTGAAGAAACATTTGTCAATAACCAACTCACAGGTATGCCCCCTTACCCCCCTAATGGGGGCTATCGCTTTGCAAGTAAATTAAAATCAAGTGTTTCGAAATTATTGTCAAGAATCGAATGGATTGGAGCATACATAAATTTGAAATTGCCCACTGAAGTACAGTTTAAACTCTTTATAACGAATTTCAATTGACCGAGAAATGTTATCGTTATAAGGAGAGAGGAGAAAAACAAATTTATTTCTAATGTTATTACTATTAATAGGTAAATTATTCTAAACACATTCTGTTTACTATGCCTGAAGTATTTTGCTATGCCAATATTTGTTTCGTATTTTTTTGAGTATTTTGTCATCTTGACAGTTTATGATAATAATGACACACGTGTTAATGCAATTAACAATAACAAAGGCGAGACGGCTGTTTATGACCTCAGGTGACTTTCTTAGAATTTCAGCACCTTAATAGATTAGTTTTGTAAGGTGATTATAAAAAACATACATAATAAAAGTCTAAATATGAAAATATTATTTGTAATAGAGAGTAGTTATTGCGTTATAAAGAGTGAATTAATGTATGGGTTTTGTGTTGAACCAAACGAATATAACCCTATTTTACGTTATAGAGAGTTTTGTTATAACGAGTGACGTTATAAAGGGTTTACACTATATATAAAAAAATATTTATTATACAATAATCGACTATACCATACCTATTTGAGACCTGTATGGGCGTTATTCATTTTTTCATTTTTGCATTATTAGAGCCAAGCCTTGTAAATCTTTGTACATAATGAATTAAATTTCAGGACGTCCAATCAGTCAGCGGTCAATCGATAGCGGGTTCGATTCCAAATGAAAGAATAACTGAATTAGTTAACTTTCAACACCTTAGTACAGGTGATCGACCCCTGCACTGTGTGGCTGGTAGTGTTTATCCAAAACGAAAACAGGTGAGGGAATAAAATAAAATGTAATTTTGCACAGTTGTCTATGGTCACACTAAAAGTGTGAAGTTTGTTTGCACTGGAATGACGATCCTAATCCTTGGGATTGATTTGCTCCAGTTCAAACAATTTGTATGACTCAATTTAACTTGGTGATTTAAAAAAATGGCGGAGTTTCTTGCCATTTCTTAACCGCTCTACGCCCTTGACTTGCGAACTGGTAGTAAATGTAAATTTAGAATCTCTGTTGTGTGTGTGTATCTATATGAATAAAGTTATTTTGAGTTTGAACAAAAGACTGTTAAAAGGCAGGATTGTTAGGCAATTAGTACGTTTTTTTTTTATTTAATGTATAAGTTTGATTTTATTTCGTGATGTTAACAGTTCTGTTAAAGTATTGTTTGCCACCAAACACTGGTGTCAAACAATGAAAGTAACATTTGTTTTGCTAACCGTAATATATTTCTTTACTGTTTTCTTTGTAACTACCCGCAAGAATTCGGTCGTATTACGATGTTTTATAGCTTTTATCGGTAAATAGACTTTTAAATTTTTTTTAATGCTAAAATAATGTTTTGTTAGACATATGGTCGCGGACTTTGTAGATATTGATGTCTTCTATAAAACTAGTATATCACTATGCTCTATTGTCAATAGTTTCCGCAGTGTACGCGATACAAATTACCGACACCAAAAAATTAACCTTTTTTCCTAAAAATCACAATTTTGTGGCGTAAAGTACCGAAAAGTCGCTCAAATATCTTTAGTATTGTTTTAATCGCAATTTTTTTAAATTCCAAATTTGGAAGTTCAATCAGTTTTTATAAAGTTTGAGTATTTCCGAATGGAACATTACTATATGTCCGGACTATATGTTCGACATAGTATTTCTTAAACACCCCTAAATATGTTTTATATTAAACATAAATTGTAGGTTATAGAGAGCCTTCTACGCAAAGGCGCACGTGTCAACGAAAAGAACAACACGGGACAAACTGCCTTACACGTAGCCACCGAACACTCGCATTTAGACGCCATGGATCTCTTGTTACGACATGGTAAGTTTTTTATACATATTAGTGTTGCCAACACAAAAAATACATTAAAAAAAATAATTATTTATCAACATTTTGGTAACAAAAATCAAAATTTATAGCGAAGATTGCGGTTTTTTTAAGTTTATTATCTACTTAAAATGGTTGATAGAAATGTGTTTTAATTATATTCAGTATAAACTCCATGTAACGTCCCTCGATTTAACGACAAATCCCTTAAAGCGTCGAAATCATTGGATTTGGTTGGTTTAGCTTTTATATACAATGATACACTCTATGTAGCATTACATCCTCAATAACGACAATTAAATAATAAAAAGTACTTTTTAAGTTACAAAAAATACACCTTATTATTTATCAAAATTTTGGTAACAAAAATCAAAATTTTATGGCGAAAATTGCGGTTTTTCTAAGTTTATTTTCTACTTAAAACGGTTGATAGAAATGTGTTTTAATTATATACAGTATAAGCTCCATGTAACGTCCCTCGATTTAACGACAAATCCCTTAAAGCGTCGATATCATTGGCTTTGGTTGGTTTCGCTTTTCTATACAATGATACACTCTATATAGCATTACATCCTCAATAACGACAATTAAATAATAAAAAGTACTTTTTAAGTTACAAAAAATACACCTTATTATTTATAAAAATTTTGGTAACAAAAATCAAAATTTTATGGCGAAAATTGCGGTTTTTCTAAGTTTATTTTATACTTAAAACGGTTGATAGAAATGTGTTTTAATTATATTCAGTATAAACTCCGTGTAACGTCCCTCGATTTAACGACAAATCCCTTAAAGCGTCGATATCATTGGCTTTGGTTGGTTTAGCTTGTCACTAATCCACTCTACATAGCATTACACCTCAATAACGACAGTTAAATAATAAAAAGTTTATTTTAAGTTACCGAAATTAGTTAAAACTGCTGTGTACGTTCTTTTGTCGCTTTAGTGCCCTACTAGCCCGTAGTAAACTTGACTATCGGCATCATACGTATCGAACTTTCTAAGAAATTCGTTCTTTTGATTCTAAATTGGGATTGCTTGAGCGTGATTTATCACGAAGATGCCTCAATATCGCAAGATATGAATAAAATAATTAAAACTCCTTTATTTGTTTAAAAGGTACTACAAAGGTCATTAAGTCATTCAAAATTCTTGGCATAGCTGCTAACTTCACGCATATTCTATTTCTTGTAGATTGTCTTATTCCCATCTCGCTCGCGAACGCTAGGCGCCCGGCTGGTTTAAAAAGAATTCGATAGTGGGCAACTTCATACTGATAATTTTGTGTCACGGTGCGCGCGCATCGTAAAATTCCACTCTCATCAATTTTTCATAACGCGCCTAAAGAAGTATAACTTCAACAATACAACATAATTACTACCACTAGTCTGAAATAACATTTTTTTCTAAAACATATTTTTCTTGTTTCCATTTAACGAAAACTCTTTGTAACATCAAATAATGCATAATACCTTGAGTGTCGTAATATAGAGTTTACACTGTATATTAAAAATCCCATTAATAGACTTCCATACTGAAATGATTTTCAATCCATCCAATAAGGTTTCACCAGTATAATACTCGAAACAGAACTAACCTAAGCGTACGACCAACCAGGCTCCAGAAGATAAACCACTCTTTTTTTTATTATTTTTAAAGACAATTCACACCAATTGAACTAGTCCCATGCTAAGCTGGTGAAGCTTGTGTTATGGGTACTAGGCAACGGATATACATACATATTATAGATAGACATATAAATACATATTTAAACACCCAAGACCTAAGCACAACATCACATGCTCATCACATCGATGTTCGTCTCAGCCGGGGATCGAACCCGGGACCCATGGGTTCGCAGTCAGGGGTACTAACCACTAGACCAATGAGTCGTCAAATACCTTATATGGAACAAATCCCAAGCGAATTTAGAGAATTATCACTGAATAAATTCAAAACTCATTAAACGTAAATTTATCAATAAAGCTTTTTATTTTACGATTATTTAAATGATTGCCCCAGTTTAAACTATTTGTATGACTCAATACTTGGCGATTAAAAAGAGTGGCGGAGAGTTTCTTGCCAGTTCTTCTTGCTCGATCTACGCCCTTGCGAACTGGTAGTAAATGTAAATTTTAAGGGCCTCATAGCCTAGCGGTCTTATTAAGTGGCAGCTAGGTGAGGGGTACCGGGTTCGATTCCCGGTTCGAGGGCAAGTTTTAATTTAATTTAAATTTTTTCTCGGCCTTTGGGAGGGTTGTGCGGTACCGGGCGAGTGCTTAAACCGTACATGGAGGACATGGATGGATGCATTTTAAAAATCATGTACTTGACGCTGGCTAATGCACATACCGTGCCAGAGCCATAAAAAAAATGAAAATCTAGAATCAATTTAACATCTCTTCTGTTGACGTTCATAAGTGTACTTCCTATATGAATAAAGTTATTTTGAGTTTGAAGTAGAGTTTTATGTGATTTAATTTCGTAGGTGCGAAGGTTAATGCATGTGATGGTCGCGGAGAGAGTGCTTTGTCGTTGGCAGCGCGAAGAGATTCGGCTGCCGCTTGTCGGTTACTGTTAGCATGTGGGGCGGATACCCTGGACTCGCAACATACACAGCATGGTATGTCGAATTGTCCCTAAATGTTCCTCTTTTAAAAGTCGCTCTTCGACCCTTCTCTATCCTCTTACTGACGTGACAGCGTCTGATAAATCGATGAACACCGGATGCACGCAAGCATACCTCATTGTCCCGTTACGCTCTTTGTCAGGTTACGAACATTGTCCTGTTACGCACATTGTCCCGTTACGCGTCCGAGTACTCCTTCTTTGTATCTATACAAAATAGTGATGATTCAATAAAAATGATTCAATTTCATTCAAAGAAGTATGCAATCATTTCATCAATGTTTTGTTATGACGTTGTCACGTAAAACTATCGTCCGTAAACTGACTTTACAGTCAACTATTTTTTGTTATTCTTCATGATACGCTCTATATATGATTTTCCACTCTTACTCTTTCTCTCTCAGACCATCTTTCTAGACTTTTTCTTATTTAGTTTAGCCATCTTGCTTCTTCAGCAATATTTTGAGCTTCATTTTAAAATTGAGACCATTATATGATGATGTCTTTATCTTGCCTATTTAAAAATATTTCTTAGAATATCCCCCACTTCGATCTATTATATATTTACCATAGTATATTTTATATGCTCCCACCATTCCATATGACAAGTAAATAGCCCCCTACAGTCTTAATATATTTATGTATAAATATTTCAGATGCATGCTCAAACGCGGCCGCTCTTCGGCTTCTAGAAGCAGCTAGAACGGGTGATGTAGAAACTGCTAGAACTATATTGGATTCTCGGCCGCGATTGGTGAATTGTCGTGATGTTGATGGGAGGCATTCAACACCATTGCATTTTGCTGCTGGGTATGTAGGCGGCCTATTGTTATCCCGGCTTGATATAGGGGAATATAGGGAATACCGAAATATTTTTATTTATTTTATAACAAATCCAATCTTGCCTTGGATGAATGAAGATGTTACGCTCTCGAACGCGCACGTGTACGTAGAGATTACGTATACATTTGTTTTTTTCATTATTTTGCATATATAAGCCGCCGCAGAATAGAGAAACATAAAAAAAACACATTTTCAGATACAACAGACTGCCACTAGCACAGCTTCTTCTTCAAAGAGGTGCTGATGTTCACGCTAAGGATAAAGGGTAATTAAATGAAATATTTGTCATAAATGTCATCTTTTTTGGATAGAGATATTTACCATATGTATTTAAATTCTAATGAAGTTTTTTTTTATTTTTATATTATTTAGTGAGAAAAATGAGATCCCAAAAAAATTATAAAAACTAACTTTTTTTCAGTTTTTCTTCATAATACACAAGTTATTAAAATAAAAATGGAAGACGAAAATTTTTGGCTTTAATATAATTTATTAAAAAGTTACGTCTTTACCTCAGATTACAATTTTCTTTCTCAAGTGATCAGCCTTCTGTGTCCCACATGTGTACATTGGGTCTAATTTGGCCCACTAGGCCAATACTCCTGCAATTATTAATATTACATAACATTTCCAGCGGTCTAGTGCCCCTACACAACGCCTGTTCGTACGGCCACTTTGAAGTGACAGAACTGTTGGTGTCGGCTGGGGCTGGGGTCAACGCTGCTGACTTGTGGCGTTTCACACCCTTGCACGAGGCTTCTGCTAAGGGCAAGGCGGACATCGTCAGACTGCTTTTGAAGGTATTGTTACGAGCTATGGGATCGGATAGAAAACGCTGTAGATTTCTTCAAGGGTTTATTTCTAAATAAATTAACGAGGAATTAGTTTATACTAAAAACTGGAAATTACGCACAGAAACTATTTACACACACAAAATACTGTCACTTATTACTTTAACACACTTTTTATCGCTTGTCTTCACTATATTCTTTATCACTTCGGTGTTTATCTCTTGATATCGCATTCGAAACTGAACTAATTGGTCGCGTTTCGGCTCGCTTATATATGTTCGAGAACTCTCTAGGCAGGAGCGCTACTGAGTAGCGATCGCACAATTCTAGAACGTGCGTACTTGCTATCTCTTTCGCACACTGCTCCGTCCTTGTCGTACGGCGTAGAGTGCTTAGTGTTTTGGCGAAATTCTGACAGTTCTTCATACCGGAACAGTACTTACGTAATACTTGATGGCCCCAAAGAAGTGGAACTCCTTCCCCATTCTATATTCCCTGGACAGTTTAATATGGGTAAATTTTAGCAGCGGTTGAATGGATTTCCTGACAGGCGTCCTCCAATAGTCCATATCTCACTTAACATCAGCTGGGATGATGAGAAAGTCTGTCCAGTTCTTTATAAACTTAATATATATAAATTACGTGTCACGTTGTTTGTCCGCTATGGACTCCTAAACTACCGAACCGATTTCATTCAAATTTGCTCACCGTGTGCAGTTTGATCCAACTTAAAAGATAAAATAGCTTACATCTCAATTTATACCCGCAATATTATTATATTGCAAAATATTTGTTTATTATTTAATAGTCACAATTCTAACAGATAAAGTTAAAAAAGAAAGTACTGTGTTGAAAGTACCATCGTTTACATAAGCTACAATTTAATGGCATAACCACCAAAAACAGCATGTGGTATGTGGTGGTCCCCATGACTGGTGTTCTCCTACTGTTTCCCTTGAATAGTTTACTACTATGTAATATAACAAAAACCTTAGCCACAGCAACGCTTGGCTGGTCTGCTAGTTGTGTATATATTTTTAACCGGGTACAAAATCATCAGGAAGAAGTCGTAAACTTTTGTGATACTTTTTCAGCATGGAGCTGACCCAACGCGTAGGAATCGCGATGGTTTAACCCCACTCCAGTTGGTGCGAGCTGGTGATAGTGATACGGCTGATGCGTTGAGGGGTGATGCAGCGTTGTTGGATGCGGCTAAGAGGGGAGACCTCGCCAGAGCTAGGTGATTAATTTATCAATAAATAGAGCTTTTTTTAATGCTATTTAGAAGAAAAATAATAAATTATTTATTGTAAGGATATGTTCAAATAATACACATTTGTCGTCAAAGTTTTTATTATTATCAATAATGTAATGTAAATAATATTCGTGAGCAGTGTTGGCCTAGTGGCTTCAGAGTGCGACTCTCATTCCTGAAGTCGTAGGTTCGATCCCCGGCTGTGCACCAATAGACTTTATATGTGCGCATTCAACATTCGCTCGTACGAAGGAAAACATCGTGAGGTAACCGGCTTGCCTTAGACCCAAAAAGTCGACGGCGTGCGTCAGGCACAGAAGGCTGATCACCTACTTGCCTATTAGATTAGCTAATGGTCATGAAACAGATACAGAAATTTAATGTCCAGAGCTAAAAAGGTTGTAGCGCCATTGATTTTTTTTTAAATATTCGTACAATTTCAGAAAACTAATAACTGCACAAAACGTCAATTGCCGTGACGCGCATGGAAGGAATTCTACGCCTCTTCATCTCGCAGGTAATGTAAAAAGGTTAAATACAGCCTTAAATTTAGGGGAAATCGTTTAAAATGTCTATTTTGACGTGACAACGTCTAATAAATCGATGTATGGCCGGCTGCACGCACGAAAAATCATGACTCATTGTCCCGTTACGCTCACTGTCCGGTTACGCCGCATCTATCTCTCTTCCACTCGTTTGGTATATGTATTCTTTCCTTGGTCCATACAAAGATGGTAATTCAATAAAAATGATTCAATTTTATTTATAAAAGTATGTTGCATCAATGTTTTGTTATGACGTTATCACGTTAAACTATCCGTAAACAGTCTTTACAGATAGCCATTTCTTACATATAATATATATATATGTTTATTCGTAAATTTACGAATACGATCCACCCCATTCCCCATTTGCGAATACTTTATTTATAATTGTTCTAAGGGAGCGTTCAAGTATTACGTAACGAATTTTGGGGGGGAGGGGGTCCTTTTTTAAAACGTTACGATGCGGGCTGGGGATTGAATTACGCGTTATTGTTAATATTATTCGACTTTCCAGTACTTTACACCACATAATGGTAACTTATAGGTATAAAGAGTCACTGGGTGGTCACGAAACGTTTTACTATACGTGCATACAGTACTGTAATTAGGTACAGATAAACGTTACGGCGCGTTACATGGGGGGGGGGGGTCCAAAAATCTCCAAAAATTGCGTGACGTAATACTTAAACGCTCCCTATCTTTATATATATAATTCTTCTGTGAGTGTGTATGTCACTGAACTTCTCTCAAACGACTGGACCGATTTTGATGAAATTTTTTGTGTGTGTTCAAGGTGATCTGGGAATGGTTTAGATTCACAAATCAGCCCGCCAGATGGCGCTGCAGTCGGTACTTTCATACTTTGCTTTACTAATCGCTTGAAATATCATGCAGGACAACGTCTGTGGGGTCCACTAGTATTAATATACGATTATAACTATTTTTTTTTAAATAGCCGGCTATAACAACCTGGAAGTAGCAGAGGCCCTTCTAGAAGCGGGGGCAGCTGTATCAGCCAGAGACAAGGGGGGGCTGGTGCCGCTTCACAATGCAGCATCGTACGGGCATTTAGAAGTTGCAGCGTTGTTATTACGAGCCGGAACGCCCCCCAATGCTGCTGATCGGTGGGGATTTACCCCCCTTCATGAAGCTGCCCATAAAGCCAGGACCCAATTGTGCTCTTTGTTGGTAAGTACCCCCTCTTTTGTTCCCTTTTGGGTAATTGTCTCAATCTCCTACGACAAGTGTGATAGGGCGGTAATGTAAAACGTATCAATAGTTACAAAAAGAATGTTTTTGCCCATGGGCAATTGTATGGTGGTCGAGTCGGAACTCCAGAACGGCAAATTATTTTGCTGCCAAAAAACAAAACTACGTCAAAAATTGTGTGTAGGGAAGTTCTAGAAATAAATCTCTTTAATACTATAGAAGAAAGTTTTACATTTTGAATTTTTGTTTTTATTTTTAATTTAATTTTATAATTCCTGGATTGTTACAAAAAATATTTCATTACTTACTTGAAATCAAGAATATTGAAACGAATTGTACGAAAACTGATGTTACGAATTTAACAATGTATTACATATACATTGGTTGTAAAGTAAAATCTGTGTATATGTCGCAGTAAAGTACCTACTTAAATCAGAGAGTTAATTGAATCTCTAGATAGTTCATTAAAGATCGATATTCAATCAACTCGCTAAAGTTCCGTCAGACAATTCCTAGACAACAAGACGCATTTCAACTCTGGTAGGGTCACTAAGATATTTGATTGGAAAGATTATATTATATTGTCGTTTAATATTTCATTATTTAAGAAAATGAATAGCCAATAAAAATATTTTATTTTTGTTTTGTTTCTTTAATTTAAAAAAAGGGTGCGTGTACTTATGTACGCGCGTAAGAAGTTATACTTCTTTGGCATTATTAAAAATAGTTTTTGATTGCATGCAAATAATTAATTACAATTAAATAATCAAAGACAAAAGGAAGGGAAAAGGACTCATTATAGTCAATAAAGTTCAGTTTATATTTGAAAAATTAAATAAATAAATATTTATTATTATTCGAATGTTGTTTTTAAATTATGTCCAATGCCGTAGCATCTTCCGTGGGCAACGTCATTCTGTTAATTTTGTGTCACGGTGCGCGCGCATCGTAAAATTTCACTCTCATCAATTTTTCATAACGCGCCTAAAGAAGTATAACTTCAAAAATAAAACCTGCTCTGCTGCAGATATTTGGTATATTTGTTTAATTCGTTTTACCTTTACTAACCTTAAGATATATTAATGACAGCAAATAGGGGCTATCTATCCGCCCATTCAATATCTATTGATTTAATAAGTTTTATTTAAACCAGCTAGCTCATGGGGCAGATCCCTTCCTGAAGAACCAAGAGGGACAAACAGCCCTGGAACTAGCAGGAGCAGACGACGTACGGTCCCTACTGTCAGATGCAATGACGGGAGCGGCTGGTGGTTCTGCCGAATCGGAGGCTGTGTCCATCCCCACAGCCTCACTCTTACCCCCACCACAGCTGCCGGTGCTCTTGCCCAGTGGGGATACAGTGCCACTTCCGCTACCGGTAAGTATATACATTGAAAACTCTTTATAACGAATTTCAAGGGACCGAGGATTTTTCGTTATAGAGAAGTATCGTTGTATGGAGTGAATAGAAAAAGAAACCAAATTTAACCTATTACAATAATTTCTAATTTTATTACTATCAATAGGTAAATTATTCTAAACACATATTCAGCTAACTATGCCTGACGTGTTTTGCTATGACAGGCAATGTAATCTAAAAATAATGGCACACGTGTTAATCCAATTAACAATAACAAAGGCGAGAAGGCGGCGTAAGCTGATTATAAAAACAATTACACTTAAGTATGTTGTTGATTATAGAGAAAATATTCTTTCGTTATAGAGAGAGGTTGTTGTGTTACAAAGAGTGAATAAATGTTTGGGATTTGTGTTAAACCAAACAATTGTATCTATTTTTACGTTATCGAGAATATTTCGTTATAACGAATTTCGTTATAAAGAGTCGTTATACACTGTATTTGAAAGGTGGTTTAACAGAGGTGGCATAAAACAATTAATAGCTACCTATTAATTGTTTTATGATTTCTTTAAAACTGTTTAGTAGTCTTTGAATAAATTCGATAGAAACAGACAGATTTCTATATGTAATCTAGCTGACCCGACAAAAGTGGTTTTGCCTTGTATATTATTTCTAGGGAACATTTTTAGTTCAATGACAATAACTATCTATACTAAAAAATAGGGGTTGATCGTAGAGGGGTGACAATTAAGGGTTGTATGCATTTTTGTATGCTGTATCATAAAAAAATAAAAACAATTTTTTTTCTGAAAAATAAAAATTTAGAGGTGGGACCATCCTTAACATTTAGCAGTTTGAAAGATAGTAGCCGATTCTTAGACTTACTAAATCTGCTTAAAAAAATTCATAAGAATAGGTCGAGCCGTTTCGGAGGAGTATGGCAACGAACATTGTGTCACGAGAATTTTATATATAAAGATATAAATATATTCCTCCAGGTAATGGCAAGCAATTACTGGTCGGAGGGATCCAGAGGAAGCTTGGAAGACGCAGCGGGTAGACCTGCATCAGCCCTCTCCACTTCTGAATCTCTGCAAACGTTTCTTACTAGGTAAGTCATTCTCTTTTTGCTTTAGAGTTTAAGCTTTTTAGGTCTGGGTCTCAGATTTCTGTATTTGTCGATCTAATAGGCAAGTAGGTGATCAGCCTCCTGTGCCTGACTGCGTCGACTTTTGGATCTAAGGCAAGCCGGTTTCCTCACGATGTTTTCTTTCGAGTGAATGTTAAATGCGCAGAAAGTCCATTGGTCCACAGACGGAGATCAGATCTAAGATCTCGGGGAGAGTCGCATGCTGAAGCCACTAGGTCAACACTGCTCTCATTCTTAATACATTTATTTATTAGAAGAAAAATCTGAAATAAGAGTTGTGAAGAAGTGAAAATTTGTTTAAAAAAGTGCGTGCGTACAAAATACACATGTCAGAAGTAAAACTTCTTTGGCAAACTAATTTTTAAGTCTTGTTCATATTTATATAAATCTAAAACTTTAGATTTCCGAGTCTTAGAGGGAGGGAAAAACGAATTCTTCACGAAATTTTAATTTAAAAATACAATTTTTATAAGGCAATTCGCCCTTCTCACTCTCTCTCAATCGCTCTCTCCATTTTCTTCGACAAAAACGCTGCACATCTTCGTGACGCTAATATTATTATGCGTTTCACTTCAAAAATCTATTAACGTAAACTGGTTTAGCTTTAGTAACGTCATCAATACGTAAAGTATGGATTAATTTTTTTTTATGAAAGTTTCAGACTGTTTTTGACTGATAACAATAACTGATGATTTTCTTCCGAATCCCTCTTATTTTTTGAAGTTATACTTATTTAGGCGCGTTATGAAAAATTGATGAGATTGAAATTTTATATTGCGCGCGCACCGTGACACAAAATTAACAGAATAAAGATGCTACGGCATTGGACATAATTTAAAAACAACATTCGAATAATAATAGAATTTATGTTACACTTAATGTAAGAGAATAATAATAAATATTTATTTATTTAATTTTTCAAATGTAAACTGAACTTTATTCACTATAATGACTCCTTTTCCAGTCTTTGATTATTTAATTGTAATTAATTATTTGCATGCAATCAAAAACTATTTTTGATAATGCCAAAGAAGTATAACTTCTTACGCGTACATAAGTGCACGCACCCTTTTTTTAATTCGTATAGGTTCGTTGACTTATAAATTAAATATACTAAATGGACCTTTTCAGCATCGGCCTAGAGCAGTTGGCGACGGTATTGGAAAGAGAACAGATCACGGTGGACATCCTCTCGGAGATGTCTCATGAGGATCTCCGGGCGATAGGTGTGGCTGCGTACGGGCACAGACACAGATTGATGAAAGCAGCCAGACACAGTCTCCAATCACACTCTGGTAAGGTGTGCGAACACGAACTAATCACGAAACTGTCAATTCGTTTGACATTTGACAGCGCTGTCAAAATCCAATAGATTTCTGACATGCGGATGTTGGATAGTTTGACATTTGAAAGCGCTTTACGACACTTAACTGTCAAAATTCAATAGATTTCTGACATGCGGATGTTGGATAGTTTGACATTTGACAGCGCTTTACGACACTTAACTGTCAAAATCCAATAGATTTCTGACATGCGGATGTTGGATAGTTTGACATTTGACAGCGCTTTACGACACTTAACTGTCAAAATCCAATAGATTTCTGACATGCGGATGTTGGGTAGTTTGACATTTGACAGCGCTTTACGACACTTAACTGTCAAAATCCAATAGATTTCTGACATGCGGATGTTGGGTACTTTGACATTTGACAGCGCTTTACGACACTTAACTGTTAAAATCCAATAGATTTCTGACATGCGGATGTTGGATAGTTTGACATTTGACAGCGCTTTACGACACTTAACTGTCAAAATCCAATAGATTTCTGACATGCGGATGTTGGGTAGTTTGACATTTGACAGCGCTTTACGACACTTAACTGTCAAAATCCAATAGATTTCTGACATGCGGATGTTGGGTAGTTTGACATTTGACAGCGCTTTACGAGACTTAACTGTCAAAATCCAATAGATTTCTGACATGCGGGTGTTGGATAGTTTGACATAGGACAGCGCTTTACGACACTTAACTGTCAAAATCCAATAGATTTCTGACATGCGGATGTTGGATAGTTTGACATTTGACAGCGCTTTACGACACTTAACTGTCAAAATCCAATAGATTTCTGACATGCGGATGTTGGATAGTTTGACATTTGACAGCGCTTTACGACACTTAACTGTCAAAATTCAATAGATTTCTGACATGCGGATGTTGGATAGTTTGACGTTTGACAGCGCTTTACGACACTTAACTGTCAAAATCCAATAGATTTCTGTCATGCGGATGTTGGATAGTTTGACATTTGACAGCGCTTTACGACACTTAACTGTCAAAATCCAATAGATTTCTGACATGCGGATGTTGGATAGTTTGACATTTGACAGCGCTTTACGACACTTAACTGTCAAAATCCAATAGATTTCTGACATGCGGATGTTGGATAGTTTGACATTTGACAGCGCTTTACAACACTTAACTGTCAAAATACAATAGATTTCTGACATGCGGATGTTGGATAGTTTGACATTTGACAGCGCTTTACGACACTTAACTGTCAAAATCCAATAGATTTCTGACATGCGGATGTTGGATAGTTTGACATTTGACAGCGCTTTACGACACTTAACTGTCAAAATCCAATAGATTTCTGACATGCGGATGTTGGATAGTTTGACATTTGACAGCGCTTTACAACACTTAACTGTCAAAATACAATAGATTTCTGACATGCGGATGTTGGATAGTTTGACATTTGACAGCGCTTTACGACACTTAACTGTCAAAATCCAATAGATTTCTGACATGCGGATGTTGGATAGTTTGACATTTGACAGCGCTTTACGACACTTAACTGTCAAAATCCAATAGATTTCTGACATGCGGATGTTGGATAGTTTGACATTTGACAGCGCTTTACAACACTTAACTGTCAAAATACAATAGATTTCTGACATGCGGATGTTGGATAGTTTGACATTTGACAGCGCTTTACAACACTTAACTGTCAAAATCCAATAGATTTCTGACATGCGGATGTTGGATAGTTTGACATTTGACAGCGCTTTACAACACTTAACTGTCAAAATACAATAGATTTCTGACATGCGGATGTTGGATAGTTTGACATTTGACAGCGCTTTACAACACTTAACTGTCAAAATACAATAGATTTCTGACATGCGGATGTTGGATAGTTTGACATTTGACAGCGCTTTACAAGACTTAACTGTAATCCAATATATTTTTGACATACGGGTGTTGGAGTGTTCCTGAACGCCTATCAAACTTAAGTCTAATTTGTTGGTATGATATTTGAGAGTGCATAAGATTAAGAGGAAATTGTGACTTGATACCTTTTGGAATGGGTTTAAGGTCCACGGGGTAATAATGGGGGGGGGGGGGGGGTAGATATCTTTGATTTTCCTAGTTGGTGATTACGTCAACAGTAATTATTTACTTTTTTACACATATTATCCACACATTGTCTATGCTTGAAAACGAAATGCATTTTCGAGTGAAGGTGGTGATTGGACTATTCGACTTCCGGCGGGGGTCTTCCTTGAGATACTACCTCCAACTATTCAAAGTTAGAGTGTACTCTTCCCTGAAAGGCCGGCAACGCACCCACTAAAAATAGGTGTCCATGGGCTGAGATGACTGCCCTTTTTGGGTGTCTCGTAGGCTCGTTTGCTCCCCTATTATTAAAATAAGATTTTATTTCTCCGTTAAAACGTGTCAGGGCCTCCTACGGGCCTGTTTTGTCAGGAAGAAGTAATAATTGATGCCACGATCTCGGTGTGACTTCCCATTATATAGAAGCCGCGCGCGTGAATGTATCTTGGTACGTACGTGTACGTACATACCAAGTACGTACGTACACGTACACGTACAAAAGTTGCGTTACAATCTCTTATTTAATTGTAATTTTCAGAATGGTACGGCGGTACGACCCTCGTCGATGTGGCATGTAGCGCCGGGGAGTGTGGGGATAGTGAATATGTGATAATAGAGAGAGAGATGCAGGCCTCGGTGAGAGCTCATCGTGATCACGCCGGGGGACACTTCACCAGATACAACGTTGTTAGGGTGAGTAGAACACTTTTAAGCTATTGCATAGATTTTATCGCGGACTTTTTTTTTTTAAATGGCTCTGGCACGGGTTGTGCATTAGCCAGCGTCATGTATGAGATTTTTATCATTCGTGCTTTTTGCCTCAGAAATTCGATCTTGTCCTCCATGTACGGTTTAGGCACTCGCCCGGTACCGCACAACCCTCCTAAAGGCCGAGAACAAATTTAAATTAAATTAAAACTTGCCCTCGAAGCGGGAATCGAACCCGGTACCCCTCATCTAGCTGCCACTTAATAAGACCGCTAGGCTATGAGGCCCCCATCCCGGACTTTGAGCGCGGCGACGGAATCAAGAAATTCCGTAACGAAAATAAACCTAACACACGATGACGTAATATATAGTCGTATTTTTAATTAGACGAAGTCAACTGACGTTTACGGTGTTGTCAGTTTTTAATGAAATAAAAATAGTCTTGTGACAAAGTGAACGATTGGAAAAACTCCTGAATTAATGATCGGTGATGGCACTAGGCGCCGCGCCGCGCTTTGTAATAAGCCGTCAAAAAACTGATTGTAGTTACATACTACTAGTACCTAACTTATATCAAAGCACTTTTATACAATTTTAAAATAGAAATAATATTATTTTATAGTGTGAAATGATTAACTATTCACACTCTTTGTTAATTCATCTGATTGAACAAGAACTGAACGTATCACTATTACTTTAAATATGGCAACATTATTTTACTAAGTGACATTAGCTACTGTCAGTTGGCTTGGTCTAATTAAAAAACTTTAGAGGTGTCAAGGGACACCCGGATGGAACGAAATTCCTTTCGATTAATTTATATGTTAATTGGTATCATAACAGTATGATAGATTTTCTCGACACCAATCTTACGACGAAAAAAAAAAGCCAACATCACGAGGTGTTCCCAGGCGGTCACCCATCCAAGTACTGACCTCGCCCGACGTTGCTTAACTTCGGTGATCGGACGAGAATCGGTGTATTACAATAGCTAATAGCAAAAAAGTGTCGTGACAACTTTTCGTAAGAATGTTTTCCGTCTTGCCCCCTTTCACAACGCGCGATAAGAAACTTTGTTCCAAAATACGACTATAGGTGCGATTACGACCAATCAGAGCAGAGCAAATTCCTCGATGGAAGGCGCCATCTTGACTTTGGACCCGCTAAAGACGAAGTCCATATCGATGGAATAACGATATTTCTCCGACATATATATTTATGTTCTATATGCTATTTGTTTTGTTTCCTCCAAAGACAATTTTCGTATTATGTTATTTTTCCGAATTTTCTAGATACAAAAAATTGTGAACGGCCGCCTTTGGGAGCGTTACGCGCGTAGACGCAGCGAGGTGACTGAAGAGGCGGGGGGCGCGAGTGAACGAATGCTGTTCCACGGGTCACCGTTCATCAACGCTATCGTTCAGAAGGGATTTGATGAACGACACGCTTATATTGGTGAGAAATTTATGATTAAAAAAAAATTTGTTCTAAAGTATTTTTCAGTTAATGCACAAAAACGAAAAGAATTTTTTTTGCCCTTTTGTAAAACGTTACGATGCGGGGCGGGGATTAAATTACGCGTTATTGTTAATATTATTTTCGACTTACACCACATAATAGTAACTAAAGAGTCACTAGGTGGTCACGAAACGTTTTACTATACTTGAGTACAGTACTGTACTAGGGTACTGAAAAACGTTACGGCGAGATACATGGGGGGGGGGGGGTCAATAATCTCCAAAAATTGCGTTACGTAATACTTGAACGGTCCCACACGTACACGAACGTGTTACACAACGATCAGACGTAAATAGACATATCAATTTGAATTTTCTATTAAAATTAAAAACTATAGATTTAGTAATATATTTCTACTAAATTCGTTTACATGATATTTTAAATAAATGAAACTCTTTGTTTGAAGCTAAGTCATCAGTCAAAAATGATTTCTAACAGAGGTATACTTAAAATTAAAAAAAAAAAGTGTGTGCGTAACCTTTACGCGCGATTGAAGTAAAACTTCTTTGGAGTTGACGGCATATATCACTGAAATGATTAAATATTAACTTAAATAATAAATATCTTATTATAATTTAATTATATTTATTATTCAAAGATTAATTTACTTCTTCCATTATGGTAAAATATGAAATTAAGCGAAAAAACTGGCCGTATTTTTTTTTTTTTAATATACATGTGTCTTTACTAAGACATCATGGCACATAACAATCTAGACTAACTTAAGACTAATAAGTAATTTAAGTCTAACCTAATTTACTAATAATAACTGGCCGTATGTATAACAAAAAAGCAAGCTAGGATGGGAACCTTCCCTCTTTTAAGTGGAATTTTAATTTGGTTACATGTTACTAGTATGGATTTTCATTTTAAATATAAATATACTAATAATAACAGAATTAAAGAATCAGTATCAAATAAAACGAGTGAATGCTATCCTAAATAAACACTACCAAGAAACTGACTTAAATCAGTTCAAATAATGCACCACTAGATGGCGCTGACGGACTTATAAAACGCGCTATCGTTGTTATTTTTAAATAGCGGAAACTACACTTTTTTTTTTATAGTAAGCGTTACTTCCGTCAGAAAAAAATCTGAGTTACTCCCTAGTCGCGCCTAAAGTACTTCAAAAATTTCAGGTGGAATGTTCGGCGCTGGAATATACTTTGCCGAACATTCGTCGAAGAGTAATCAGTATGTTTATGGGTTCGGCGGTGGATCCGGCTGTCCGGCCCACAAGGACCGGAGCTGCTATCTCTGTCATAGGTGAGTATTGAAAATACAGAACTAACATTATTTCACCACGACGTCCGCCGTTCCACAACTGAGCGTTTTTCAAGGCAATTTTTGCACCAGCACTATGTGGAACCAGCAGCCCACTGAAATATTTCCGAACCAATTCGACTTAGGGTCCTTCAAAGAGCGTACCAATTCTTGAAAGGCCGGCAACGCACTCGCGAGCCCTCTGGCATTGAGAGGGCGGCGGTATGACTTAACATCAGGTGAGCCTCCTGCCCGTTTGCCCCGTTCTAAAAAAAAAAATTATTGGAAACTTTGCGGCAATAGATAATTTTAATTTGGCAACATAGTGTCCTGATTACTATGTAATGTTTGTTATATGTTTTAATTGCTTTGTTTTGTTCCATTAGTTTTGTCTGAATAACTATATGTTTTATGTACTATTGCTTTTTTTATTTAATTATGAAAACTTGGCGATTAAAAACAGTGGCGGAAAGTTTCTTGCCAGTTCTTCTCCGCTCTCCGCCCTTGACTTGCGAAATGGTAGTAAATGTAAATTTACAACTAATTTGACATCTCTTCTGTTGACGTTAACCAAACGTTAGTCAAACTCAAAACAACTTTATTCGTACAATAAAGTTATTTTGAATTTGAATTATATTTCTATATGCATCGAAGTGTAAATAAATAAATAAAAAAACATTATTAATCTAATCTAGTAATTTTTTTAACTTGTTAACTTGACTGTCAAAAGTGCCTTTGTTTTTAAATAAAAATAACTTTAACTGTCAAATTGGTCTGCCACAGATAAAAAAATACATGTCATAAGTGAAACTTCTTTGGCAAACAAATTTTTAAGTCTTGTTCATATTTATTCAAATCTAAAACTTTATATTTCTGAGACTTAGAGGGAGGGAAAAGGGAAGATATTTTAGGAATTTAATTGTCATTAAAATAATAAGAGTCGAAATTAATATAAATTATAATTTTTTATTTATTTCTTCGATACTAAAAACATGTGGCATTTTAATTCTCCATTTGAGATTTCAATAAATAATTTTGTATAAAATATAAAATACCACTAGATATTTCATAAATTCTCATTACAATAATTAAAAAAAATATAATTTCTATAAGATAATTTTCCCTTCTTCTTTTCTTTGACAAAAACGCTGCACATCTTCGTGACGCTAATTTAATTATTTACTCATTTTAAAGATTTTCCCTTCAAAAACTTTTTTGTAAAAATTGTTTTTCGTTTCAGACAAATGCTGCTTTGCCGTGTAACATTAGGGCGGGGCTTTCAACTAGCCACTGCGATGAAGATGGCCCATGCCCCTCCGGGGCATCATAGCGTTGCCGGCCGTCCCACTACCGGGGGGCTGTGTTACCCTGAGTACGTTGTTTATAGAGGGGAACAGGTCAGTGATTATTCTGGTTCTCCTTCTGAGCAAACCAGCTCGAAATATTGTTTGTAAGTAAATAATATACATTTAGTGTTTGAGGTACACCAAATGAAAACCGAAATAGAATTCACTGTCTTTATTGTCCTCTGACTTACATGGCGGTTATAGGGCGACTGATTGATCCACGTGCAAGTGGAATTATGAAATAATGATACGTTGACAATATTACAAATGGAATTACGAAATATCTATATAGACAATAATCACACCTCTACATACACCCCCTTCATAAAAAAAATGAGTAGATACATATAAACACAAAAAACAAAAATTTACAAAATATATAAATGTTATAACTATATACGTAGTATAAATGAATTCCATATTTTACACTTTATTTGACAAAATTTAAGTGCCTTCAGCGTGCGACTATCATCCCTGAGATCGTAGGTTCGATCCCCGGCTGTGCACCAATGGACCTTCTGTCTATGCGCACTTAACATTCGCTCGAACGGTGAAGGAAAACATCGTGAGGAAACCGGCTTTAGACACAAAAAGTCGACATGTGTCAGGCACAGGAGGCTGATCACTTACTTGCGTATTAGATTTGAAAATGATCATAAAACAGATACAAAAATCTGAGACCCAGACCTAAAGAGGTTGTAGCGCCATTGATTTCTTTTTTTTTTAAATAACCTAGGTTTAATAGGTTATACAAAAAATAGCTGAAAGCCTAATACTATTTATTTGTTCACAAAAATACATACAATTTCTTTCGACATATTGACGAATCGTACTAATCACAATCCGTTGGATATAGAAAGAATAATTGGCTAAATAAATAGTCAAAAGTAAAAAATCATTTATTCATATAGTTAACACAATGTACACTTATGAAAGTCAAAAAAGAAATATACATTAAATGCTTCTAATTTTACATTTACTGCCAGTTCTCAAATCAAGGGCGTAGAACGGAAGAGAACTGGCAATAAACTCTCCGCCACTCTTTTTAATCGCTAAGTTTTTGTTGTACACCATGTTCCACATGACATATTAATAATAAAGTAAATAATAATTCGCAAAAATACATACATTTATACAGTACTTAGCCCATAAAGTCGAAACTAAATATATAATATTGAAAACATAAGATACACAATATCGCTGCGAACATATATATATATATGTCGAGACAGCATTCAGTAGGAAACGTCTTTAACGGAGATATATGCAACAGATTCTGGCCCTTGGTATCGCATAACCTCTAAGGGCCCTAAGTACAAAGAAACCGAGTTCTTGGAGAACACTTGGTAGCTCACCACCACAAGACTTAAGTAAAAAATAGGCCAATTCAGAAATAAATTTCACTTTAAATAATTCTTTTGTTAATAAATGTTGAATAATACCCCTAAGATCGATTTTGATTGACCCCCTCCCACATGTAACGGGCCGTAACGTTTTTCTGTACTCAATAGTAAAACGTTTCGTGACCACCCAGTGACTCTTTATACTTAAAAGTTACCATTATGTGGTGTAAAGTATTGGCTAGTCAAAAGTAGTATTAACAATAACGCGTAATTCAATCCCCGCCCCGCATCGTAACGTTTTACAAAAGGACACAACACACCCCCCCCCCCCCCCCCCCCCTAAATTCGTTACGTAATACTTGAACGCTCGAAGTTTATTCCCCA
Organism: Pieris napi; assembly: GCF_905475465.1. Taxonomy (NCBI): domain Eukaryota; kingdom Metazoa; phylum Arthropoda; class Insecta; order Lepidoptera; family Pieridae; genus Pieris; species Pieris napi. Next base: position 1,538,265 of record NC_062251.1, on the reverse strand, counting down.
ATGTTCTGTGATGAAAGGTCTAATGAAGATTTATTTTTCAGGCATACCCCGAATACCTTATAACGTATCAAATAGTCTGCGAAGAGGAGCCACAAGGTGACGTATAGGTGACAGTTTGACGTTAAATGTCAGTATTGTAGCTAATGACATGTGTCAGTTCCTCTAATATTGCCAGTGCAAAACCGATTAGCATAATTTGGTGGTGAATTGTTCGTTAGGTATTTTGTAACGAAAAAATAAAGTTTCACGAGACGAGCTATGTAAAATTGACAGAAATGTCAAATGTCATTTAAGCGTTGTATAATTTTTTAAATGTTAGACATGAAAATGTCAAAATTTACCAATAAAATGCAACTTAAATGTCAATCACACTTTTTAATTTGAATATTTGAATATGTCTTGCATTTAAGTCTATCAAATGTCAGTATTCTAATGACATAATGTAAATGTCAATTGAACGAATGTGAATTGTATGTGATGTATTTGACAACGCAATTTTCTTAAAAGTATTACGAGACGAGCGATGTAATTTTGACAGAAATGTCAAATGTCATTTAAATCCTAAGCGTTGTATAATTATTCAAATGTGAGACATGAAAATGTCAAAATTTACCAATAAAATGCAAATTAAAATCTGTCAAATATCAGTATTTGAATGACACGTCAACTTAAAAATTGTAATGGCATATGTCAATGTCAGTATTCTAATTACATCTAATGACATTCAAGAAAAGTGTGTCGTTTTGGATAAGGAAGGCTTTCTTTGTAATAAACCTCTACTGGTAAAAAAAGAATCATGCGTACTTGCGGTACGTTTTCGGTGCAATGCCATCTAATAAATTTGACGTTTCATGTCAATTTCACATAATGACATATGTCAGAATGTGTTGTGTTAGTTAGGAATTAATTTTGATCCTTGATCAGAGGTTTTTGGTTCAAATCCAAATTTATTTCTCCTTTACAAAAACCACCTATTTTGTGAATTTAGACTTATATGAATTTCGAAACGGACACAAAACTGTGTCTGAAGCGAGTGTTGGAACGTGTAAATATTAAAAGCCAATTGAAAGGTTGTTATACTGTTCGTTAAATATAGGAATCGTGTTCAATTAAATCTACAATTGTAGATTTTCTCGTATCTAAGATGCTTATGGTTGTATCGTCATTGGTATAATATCCTTACACCCTGTTTTTGACTTTCTAATAGTTTTGGCTTGGTCTATAACGGCAAAATAGCAAAGTTAATATACAAAATCGATAGTTTTGGATCACCAACACTGATGTGTTACGGCCCATTAGTACAGGTTGTGCATGACAAAAAATCCAAATCTTAGAAGTTATGAATGTGAAATTAAAAAAAAATGCTTTTTAAATGCTATTTTTATTAGTATTATTTTATCAACGTTTTGCTATATTTACACCCTGTATACTCTATACTGCGTTATTGACTTACGCCCATTATATGTTAAAAATACGAGTCGTTGTTGCTACGGGTCGTTTTATTGTGAGCCTCGTGCTTTAGTACGATCCTAGCGTAATATAGCCTCATCTAATAAAATAAAAGAAAATGGATAAAGTAGTATACTTTACGACCTATTAAATATAAAATTCATAAATATCGGTTCCACCGTTCTGGAGGAGTGTGATCACAAAAACTGTAATTTATATATTTACTACGACCCGTGGCAGCTTCTAATTTTGATATCAAATCTCAAATTTCATTTTACGTTCGCGTACGTATACGTCGTACGTTCGTACGTATGGTCGTCGATTTTAGCTTTAGAGATTGAGCTAAGAGATAGTGACAATTTGTAAAAATAAGGAGTATGATGAGCTGACCTTCAGTAGTGGAGAGGCACTTCAAGAAGAAGAAGAGAGTGTTGGAAATTGAAAGAATACAAAGTTCAGCTTTTATCATAGCTTAGCATAGCTCAGAAAATGCAGAGTACAGACGCTGCATTATTTTCGTTACGCGTTACGTTCTTATGACCTGGCTTTGGGTGAACTAAATTTACGTGGTTACTTTCATAATACAAAAGCCAAGCAATGAGTGCGTAAAGTACGTATGGTCTCTAAACTTCATACGTTTCTCATGTATACGAACGTATTCATTGGTGTACGCATTCGTTAGTACGTATTCGTTCGTGTACGTATTCATTCGTGTACGCATTCGTTAGTACGTATTCGTTCGTGTACGCATACGTCTTTCAAGCGTAAATCTCTTAGTACATTGTCTTTTAATGTGAAATAGAATAATTTTGTCCTACAATTTAGACTAAGCAGGCATTCTAAGCTATTGCTTATTCAATTTTTAAGCTGTTAAGAATGTTATTTATAATATATTGGGTCAAATAAGTGTGGCATAGAATGTTTGGATAGGTGAATGTGTCTCAATGGCGCGTGTGTAGCGGTTTTTGATATTGTATATATGTCGGAATGATTGTATTAAAGTGAATTTTTACAAATGTTTTTTATTTCATTTACATTACAAGACGTACATATATATGTCGGAGCAATGGCGCTGGTAACATTATATTTCTACACTATCAAATTGTCGTTGATTTGTAGATATATTAATATTGGCAAATAAAATAACTTTGTCTGAAAAGGTGGGAGCTTGTAGTTTATTGGTTATCAGAATGCCAAATCATAAAATGACTGCTTCACGACTGATTTGAGAGCGACCGCCGATGCGAAAACCGCTGTGTGAGTTCGAAAAGTGAGTTACAGAATCGCAGGGCAGGACTTAATACAAATACTTAGTTCGGTATCATCCTCCGTCGCTGACATTTCGCTTGCCCCGAGATACATAGTCGAAAAGCAAAATGAAAAATCTATATTGTTCAGGAAAAATAAAAGGTAATGCTATTATTACTAGGATACTAAGTACATTATATATCTACTATATTAAAATAAGTCGGGTTTTCCTTCCTGACGCTATAACTCCAGAACGCACGAACCGATTTCCAAAATTTCCAAAATTCAAGAAAAATTTCAATGAAATTGAATTTGAAATTTAAATACCAAACGAAATGTTACATAAAAGGAAGCCATCTGGTGGCGAAACGGAGTTCGTCGAGTTTGCTAGTTCAAATATATATATTTTTCCTATTCAACGATTTACACATTGTTGTTATGTATTTATTGTAAATAGATAAATGTAATAATTAAAGAGTTAAAGTTAAAGTTGTTTCACTGTTAATTTTTTTTATTAATTACAGTTAATTTAAAGTTAGCAAAAAATTCATTACAGACGACACAGTAACCGCACCGCACATTACGACGGTAATTTTGACGAATGTCTTGAAACGTAATAATCTATTATGGTAGGGGAGCCCAAGAGGGGATTTCGGGATTTACTAAAGCGCGGCAGATTAATATATAGGGGGATACCTTGTACCCGGTTAAGTACCTCCACAAAATATGAGGCCCATATATAAAGCCGCACGTGAAGGAGACAGGATCAGTTTAGTAAAAAAAAATTGACCATCAGAAATTCCCGAGCGCGTCAGATTAAGGTAGGGTGAGTTAATTAAATCCTAAAAAGTGTATATTCCATTAATCTGACAATTTGAGGGTGACGGAAAAAACGGGAGGGCAACAAAGTTGTAAATAAAAACGTCATCTCGACATTCTCGAGAGTAGCTAATTTTTATTTTATTTAGAAGGAAATAAATCAAGAATAATGAAAAATATATAATCTCACGATTTCCGCAAGCCGAAATAACAACAATTCGTCGATAAAGTTAAATGCGTGCAGCTGCGTGATGCCTACATTTCCTTAAACCCATCGGTATCTACTAAACGGCGTTCTAAATATTTCCCTCAAAATTACATTTCCTGTGAATTTGAACCGATTCGGACCGATAGATTTTGAGAAATTTTGAAAAATCTTAAAAAAATAAGAAATATTTTTTTTTAAGTGATTTCTTTATCGATCAACTTCAAAAACTAATCCGCCTTTGAGCTTGAAAAACCACGCCGATCGCCACCAAGCCGGTCAAAAGCGGTTGAATCGTTCGAACGAAAGAAAGAAACCCGAAAAAGTGTTGTTTCGGGATTACTCCGAAATTTGTGGTTCGATCAATTAAAATTGCAAAATTACTGAGGATGATAAAACTGCGTCGAATGCCGCCAACCGCGTGAAAATTGCTTGATCCATTCAAAAGTTATTGCGGTTTGAAAATTCCAAAAATAGTGTTCTATGAAACTTCTATCAGACTTTCGAGCTGGGAGAGCTCAAATGCATATAAATGTTATTTCTTTGAACTCAGCGAGCTCAAAATATCAATTTTAAGCGCCCAGGAATGGAATTAGCGGGAACTTGCAGGGATGGCCCTTTAGGTGAACCGTTTTTCTAAATTTTTTTTGTCAGATCAGGCGAATCCCTCTAGATAATCGTCAGATTATGAGACAGTACGTTTAGAACATAAAGATGAACCACATATATCTTAATCTGACGCGCTTGAGTATTTCAAAATTGCGATTTTTTTTTGCAAATTATGAAAATGTTCGTGGGTTGGAGTCCCATCGAAATCGTCAGATTAGTGAATGAGAGCTTTTTTTTTGGTGCACTTAAGTGTTAACACTCCCTTAGAAAATCTGACGCGCTCGATAATTTTTATTTTTTTTTCATTTTCAACCCTTAAATACAACCACCCGCATCATGCAAACGATCAGATTAACATACGTACATTATTAAAAATACGTAGGGCATTGATGCTATCAATATCTGACGCGCTCGAGGATGTCCATGCAACAGTTTTTTTTACATATTTAACAATCTATAGCCGCTTCCCCCACCGATGAAAAGGTATATATCATATAACATTTTTTTCTTCTTATTATCTAAGCTTTGCATCCCAATAGGTCTCTACGACGCTCGAGTAAATCCCCATTTAGCATCGTGGGCTCCCCTACCATTACCTCTTTTCGCGGAAATATTACCTTGGTAAGATAGGGATCCATTATTACCACTCCTTATTCGTTTTTAAACTTTTATTTGGTAGAATTACAATATAAACTAAAACTATATTTATGGTTGTTGCGATCTATTTCAAGAAAGTAAAATTAAGTCAACGAGTATCACTAACATTTTGCACAAAATAATTTCCGTAGAATAGACATCCTCGTGTTGTTATAGTAAAATGTTTTGCAAACATTCTGAAAAATAAATATAGTTTAAAAAAACTAAAAAACACGCTTTTAAAGCACATCAAAGTAAAAGTGAAAAAATTTATTACGCAATATGCACTTGTACCATTATTCTTTAATTGAGGTCATATTGAATGTTCAATATCGTTTATCGATTGAGTTCTGTTTAAGATAAACAAAATAACTGAAGTTATGTAACCTTACATTAGTTAATCTGAATTTATATAAATTACGCGTCACGTTGTTTGTCCGCTATGGACTCCTAAACTACTTAACCGATTTCAATCAAATTGGCACACCGTGTGCAGTTTGATCTAACTTAAAAGATAGGATATCTTAAACCTTAGCCACAGCAACGCTTGGCCGAGTCTACTAGTTGTATTATATTTCTGTATCCATGAAGTATTAATAAGTAAAACTAAAATAAATAAAACGTAATATTAATTATATTTTTAATATCATCTAATACAGCCATAAGAATACTTTTATAAATAATCCCTCGCCTTATAACTAATTTTGTTTAACACATATTTACGTAGAATACATAACTATGTAAAACAATCTTGTATTACACGATATACACTTTTAGTAGCGGTTTCGTTACCACCGGTTCGATGTATATCAAACAGCCTTGCGATTCTGTAACTCACTTTTTTAACGCGGTTTGCGAGTTCGAAAAGTGAGTTACAGAATCGCAAGGCAGGTGGGCTGAAAAGTTCGTAGGCTAACATAGAAACAATCTTATTGATCGTATTTGATTTGATTATATTCAATATGGGCGACACAACTATAGCGGTCATACAATTGATACCATTTTTATAGTAAGATTTGTCTTCCTCAACATAGGTTTCAGTTTCGTCGATTACCTCTTTATCAGCGCAAAACAGTCCAGCGACCATTCTCTGGTCTGAAGACAGGAAAAGTCGCTAGAGGCAAGGTCCGTATACGTTGGAATAAATTCATTTTTTTTTAAGACCATTCACACCAATTGACCTAGTCCCATGCTAAGCTGGTGAAGCTTGTGTTATGGGTACTAGGCAACGGATATACATACATATTATAGATAGACAGAGATATAAATACATATTTAAACGCCCAAGACCTAAGCACAGCAGCAGAAACTAATTAAAACGACATTTGTCAAATTTATTCACGTGTCTTTTAAAGGGCTAACTAAAAATCATATTTATTTAATAGGGTACGAACTTTTCAGCCCCCCTAATATGTCCGTAGCTTTGTGCAGCGGAAGTTAGAAGTTTAGCGACCTAAGTCCAATAGCTTTTTCACTTTTAATAAGCTTTTAACTTTTAATTCTTGTTTCTTGCCCGGACCACAGCCTTGCGATTCTGTAACTCACTTTACGAACTCACACAGCGGTTTTCACAGCAGCGGTCGCGCTCAAATCAGTCGTGAAGCAGTCATTTTATAGATTTGGATTCGAAAAGTGAGTTACAAAATCGCAGGGCAGATATCGAACCAATACTACCGCTACGAAAAGTGTAACTAAAACAACGATTTATATAAAGATATATATGTTTACTAACATATAAACTACTGTCTCATGTTGGAGCGCATACGGAATAAATTTACGCGTTTTCTTTATTACAGATTGTATGGCATCCCTACTAAATGTATCCTACACCATTTGTCTTAGTAATGGTACCCCAATAAACTAGAAACAAGACAGTTGGCCTATCTACTTAAAGCCTTGTGGTGAACAACCCAAGTTAATCAAGGACTTTCTTTGTACCTAGGGGATGAGAAGGCAATATGTTTGCCAGAGGCTAGAATCTGTTGCACAAATCCTGTTAAAGACGTTGTCTACTGAAGGCTATCTCCAAGTTTTGACATCTTAGTCTGCGCAGAGTGAGTTCACAGCGATATTGTGTATCTTATGTATTCAATATTATAGTATAAGATCCCGATATACAACGACCTTCACCGAGATGCTTATTTAATGAAACGTATTTTATATTTAATTTAATATGTCAATAAATATAATCCATATGGGTTGCCTAGCAAATTTCAGTCCAGAGTATGTTTAATTAATATTAAAAAAAAAATATTTTTTTATAATTTGCATGTAGTAAACTTTTTTAATTTTTTTCAATCAATACTTTTAATCAGGGTAGTATTATATATGTATCACTATAACTTTCTTTTTTACTAAAGATGTATATATATACTTTAGTGTCACATAAAAAATATACACATAAATAATTAATTGATTAAAAACAACCTAACGTTTGCATATTCTATGGGCTTCATACTTTCGATTGGTATAGAATTTATCTAATAATCATACCGGTTAAATGTTTAAAAAAATTTTTTTTTTAATATTAATTAAACATACTCTGGACTGAAATTTGCTAGGCAACCCATATGGATTATATTTATTGAAATATTAAATTAAATATAAAATAAGTTTCATTAAATAAGCATCTCGGTGAAGGTCGTTGTATATCGGGATCTTAGACCATTATATATTTTTCGAAATTATCGTATTGGCGTAATTAATAAAAATAATAGAAGAACTACAACTCAGTCTTGCTTAATCTCTTGGAACCCCACAAATCCGTCCCATCCCCCGTTCTCTCCGCCCGCTTCATCACCACTTCCTTCGGCACCGTCTTCAGGTCATACGCCCATCCGATTTTCGCAAACAAATCTATAAACAGCGTCGTCCAATTAAGGACGTTGTTCCCCAGTTCAGCAGCTCTGTAGTCCCATGGGTACGTGTGGTGGTAGTTGTGAAAACCTTCTCCCAGTGCCACGACGCTGACAATCTCGTTTTGGGTCGGTTGGATGTTCTTGTCGTATGGTTTGTAGCCCCACAGATGGGCGAGGCTGTTGATTGTGAAGGTCGCGTGGAGGTTGCAGGCGTAACGGAGGAAGCAGAAGTGCCAGGCGACGTTGAAACTCTCGCCCCAGAAGTAAACCGGGATTATTGTTGGGAGAACGAAACCCACGAGTCCGATAAATGGGATGGCGTATCTGTAAAAAAAGTACCTTCTGTATCCAGTGGCATAACAATAGGGTGGCAGGGCTGGCAAAAGGTATTATATTCTATGGATGAATGTGAAGTCTCCAATACGCATTGGGCTAGTGTGGGGACTACAGACCATTCCCTCTCGCCTAAGAGAGGAGGCCTATGGCCATTAGTGGGACATATACCACGTGTAATTGAGTACGCTAAAAATCTCGAAGCATATTAAAATTAAACTGAGTTAGGACAATTTTTACTGATATCAAAAGAATTTGCCACGGACCCTAGGTGGTATAGTTACGCTACTGCCTGTATCAGTAACAATCACATTTTTTTTTTGTAAAACATAGTAACTATCTAAATTTTAATTTATTATGGATGATGATGATTCGTTGCGCAAAAGCACCGTCTTTATTACCTTGCCTACACTTGAACCCCACGGCCCAATACATCTCCAAAAAAAAAATCAAAGTTGGTAGGAAAGACATATATCTATCTGTATCTTCATAAAGCCTTGTGGTGGTGAACAACGCAAGTTAATCAAGCATTCGGTTTCTTTGTACCTAGGGGATATGTGCGAAGGCAATATGCGATACCAAGGGCCAGAACCAGTTGCACTTTGCCTACTGAATGCTGTCTCTCACACTATTATCTGACGTGAGTTCGCAGAGTGAGTTCACAGCGATATTGTGTATTCAATATTATATATGTTACTGTAAAAGCTCGAACTGTAGTAAATCCTAAGATATTCCAGTAAAACCTTAGATCTACCAATTCCTAATGGTAAATGTCCTAAAAGGTTTGCGATTCAAACTCTTACCACCATTCCGTTGGTAAATCTTAGGATTTACATTAATGGCACGGTAAATGTTGAAAAACAAAAATATGTAATTAAGTTAGACTAGCTTATGTAAGCATTATGTTTGTATTTTGTTGTTAAATTCCAAATAGAGAACTACTGATTCAGTTATATAGATATGATAAAGATTGAGATATTCAGAGATATGTTATATATTCATTATGTGTTTTTTCAAAATAATTTAAATAAGTTGGTATTAGTTTGTACTTATTACTATCATATGATACCTATGTACCTGTTTTGTCTAATAGCTCATTAAAGTAAATAATAAAGAATTACTCATTGTTTTATTCCTAAAACCAACATCTACCAGCTGACAGTGGTAAAACCTAGCATATATATAATGAATTCGAATGGTAAAAGCTCGAAAAAATCGTCGTGTTTTCAGAAATATTTACATTTACCAACTCATGTCGATAAAAGATTAACCGTAGTTCGAACTTTTACAGTAACATATATTTATCGACATTATCGTATTGGCTTAGTATTGTAATAGTGTATTTTATATTTTCCGCCTGTTATTCAAATCCCGTACCTGATAGCTCCTTTTTTGAGTTGGTAAACCGTACTAATTTATAATTACGGGTTCATTTTACATTTACTCAGATTACCTCTTTTGAAACTGTAATACAGCGTTAGTGTTGAGGTCGCTGAAGTCCACGAATTTGCCTCGACGTGCGACCTCTGGATGCTTCTTGACGATCAGCCATCCGACGTGACAATAGAAGAAGCCACGAGTGGAGTTGTGAGGATCTGCATCTGTGTCTGCATACCTTTGAACAAATATTTTATTTCGATGATGAGGATATAAAAAATGCGTAAACAAAGTACACATGTCAGAAGTGAAACTTCTTTGTAAATTAATTATTACTAAGGTAAACGCCCCAATGATCATGTACCAGTATATGATCACTCCATGTATTTGTATATCTATATTCACACTGTATAAGTGCTAATGATAATATAAATAAATAAATAATCTGCGTTTACTGCACAAGACGTTATGCGACGGAATTGCCATCTAAAGTTCTAATATGTAACTACTAAACGAATAAATCAACCAATAGCGTGTATTTTCTCTCGATCTCCCTTACTCCCCCTCTCAATCTTTCTCACTATAGCTCTCTTCGACCTCTAACTTCATGGCCTCATGCTACGTTCGCCCTTTCTCACTCTCTCTCAATCGGTCTCAATCGCTCTCTGCCTTTTCTTCGACAAAAACGCTGCAGATCTTCGTGACGCTTGTATTATTATTATTGCGTGGGGTGGTAGGTATTTCCAAACCAATTCGACTTAGGGTCCTTCAAAAGAGCGTACACATTCTTAAAAGGCCGCCAACGCACTCGCGAGCCCTCTGGCAATAAGTGTCCATGGGTGGTAGGTATTTCCGAACCGATTCGACTAAGGGTCCTTCAAAGGAACGTAGCAATTCTTAAAAGGCCGGCAACGCACTCGCGAGCCCTCTGGCATTGAGTATCCGTGGGTGGAAGTTATTTCCGAACCAATTCGACTTTGGGTCCTTCAAAACAGCGTACCAATTCTTAAAAGGCCGGCAACGCACTCGCGAGTCCTCTGGCATTGTGTCCATGGGCTCACTTAACATCAGATGAGCTTCCTGCCCTTTTTTTTTTTTACTTGATGTTTGATCCACTTACCTGTGATGAAGGCGGTGGTCTCTTGCCCAATTATAAGCTGTGTACTGGTAGGATAAAGAATGCATGACCATCAGAAGAATCTGCAGAGGAGTTGTCGCTTTGAATGATCTGTGGGACCACAGTCTATGAGCGCCTGCGCATACGCCGATTTGTGCCAATACATATAAAACGTATGCTGTAAAAATATAATATATTATTAATGGCTCAAATATAAGAGTCTATCCTCCAATGGTGGAGACTCTTGGGCCGTGGGATTGGTACTACCGGTGAACCCAGAGCTGGTGCTTTATACTTAATACGCACACTGCCACAGGGACCAAACTTTTTAAATTTGTTTTAATTTTCTTTTTATAAATTTTTGATTATTATTTTTAAGGTTAAGAATATTGTATATACTGTATATTAGTGTGTTTGAAATAAATTATTCCAGACTCATTCCTCGTAACCGTATTTAGGTATGTGTGTGTGTAAGGCAGGGTAGAATGGTACAGAATAAGGACAAAGCAATGGCGAAATTTAGAAGAGGCCTATGTCGAGAGATATCCTGATTAGTGGTATTTAATTTAATATCTAATAAATAGTCTAGACTCAAGACTCTACAGTCTACAGTAGTGGCATTGCTGGCCTAGTCTCTTATATCAGCCCTGCGATTCTGTAACTCACACTCTGATAAACTTAACTACCAGCTCCCACCTTTTCAGAATGCCAAATCATAAAATGACTGCTTCACGACTGATTTGAGAGCGACCGCCGATGCGAAAACCGCTGTGTGAGTTCGAAAAGTGAGTTACAGAACCGCAAGGCAGCTCTGCGATTCTGTAACTCACACTCACAGAATCGCAGGGCTGAGGTTGTGGATTCAATCATTCGTTGTGCGCATTTAACATTCGCTCGAACGGAAAATATCGTGATGAAACCGGATTTAGGACCCAAAAAGGCGACATGTGTCCGGCAACTGATGAACTACTTGCCTATTAGATGGACAAATAATGAAACAGATACAGAAATCTGAGGCCCAGACCTAAAAAGGTTCTAGCGCCCCTGACTCATTTATTTATTTATACTAGCGACCCGCCCGGTTTCGCACGGATGCAATGCTGATACTAAATTCAGAGTGCTTTGGGTCGTTCCCGCAATTTTTAAATCTGTAATATCTTCGAAAATATTCATTTAAATCATATGCTGTAAAGGGCCATATAGATTTTTTTTAATTGGATAAGGATTAATGCTGTATTGGTTAAAATCGCTTCGAAAATTAGCCATAATTTGTCGTAAAAAGTATGTGACAAAAAAATCTTATTGTGGGATATCCATGAGAGGTAGACATATACCATCGTGGAGTTTTCTGTAACCTTTTCAATGTGTATAATAGTTAGTACATTATTTTGATAAATCTCGTAGGGTTTGCAATGTAAGCGGAAAAAATGTAATTATTTACGATTTACGACATCACATTAGAAACCACAAAAATAACAGTATTTCTCCACTATTTATTGGATGTTATTATACATATAAACCTTCCCCTTCACTCTATCTATTAATAAAAACCTTATCAAAATCCGTTGCGTAGTTTTAAAGATTTAAGCATACATAGGGACAGAGAAAGCGACTTTGTTTTATACTGTGTGATGAACAGAAGTTTCCTTTCTCTAAGAACTCTTCTTTCTCTTCTCTAAGAACCCTAAACCTGAAAAGAAACTTTAGAAACTTACTGAATAATATAGTAGACCAATACGCTCTCGTCCACCCCAAGTATAAAGCGTACGCTGAAGCGGAATGCACATAAATCAGTGACATTGTCACAGAATATATTAGCTCATATTTCCTGGGCCCAGCTTGTGGAGCTACCAATTTCTCTAGATTCCCCTCCGTCGATTCCAATCCAATTTCTTCTGATATATTCGGAGCCATGTTTTATCTGGAATCAATAGTTTTATTTGTTAGGTGTATTTAAGGGCGGAAACATTGGTTCAAGTTTCCTGGGGCGGCAAATTTGGGAACCGAATTTTTTTTGCCACCTCATAAAAATCAAAAAATATTCTGTATGACGGTTTTCTGCCTTGCGATTCTGTAACTCACTTTTCGAACTCACACAGCGGTTTGCGCATCGGCGGTCGCTCTCAAATCAGTCGTGAAGCAGTAATTTTATAATTTGGCATTCAGATAAGATGGGAGCTTGTAGTTTATTGTTTATAAGAATGCCAAATCATAAAATGACTGCTTCAACGACTAATTGAGAGCGACCGCCAATACGAAAACCGCTGTGTGAGTTCGAAAAGTGAGTTACAGAATCGCAAGGCTGGTGTTTTACAGATAGAAGTCTGCAACAAATTTTGCCGATGACTTTCCCCTCTAAATATTCTACAGTTAACAGCTAGTTCGTCATACTGACTTATGACTTTGACCCGATTAGCCAGCAGATCAAACGCAAATGGAAATGGACAGGCCATACACTCCGAAGGGATCCAAATCATATTCCCTTGCTTGATTGGAACCCGCAAGGAAAGCGGTCGTATAGTTGCAGTATGAGGCAAAGAGAGTCGGAAAGACTTGGAGCGAGGTGAATAGGATCATTTAAATATTAATTAAATTTATAAAAAGCTTTATTAATATACTTCGCGAATATAAGAGATTTTACACTAGGTCTCCAGCCCTGCGATTCTGTAACTCACTTTTCGAACTCACACAGCGGTTTTCGCATCGGCGGTCGCTCTCAAATCAGTCGTGAAGCAGTCATTTTATGATTTGGCATTCTGAAAATGTGGGAGCTTTTAGTTTATTGTTTATCAGAATGCCAAATCATAAAATGACTGCTTCACGACTGATTTGAGAGCGACCGCCGATGCGAAAACCGCTTTGTGAGTTACAGAATCGCAGGGCTGGATGGTTTGATTAATTTTGTAGGTACTCAAAAATCAGACCCAAAAAATATTTTTAGTGCAATTTCATTGTTTGAACTGGAGCGAATCAATCCCAAAGATTAGGATCATTTAAATAATCGTCAAATTTATAAATATTATTACATATTACTATACTTCGCGAATATAACAGATTATACACGTGTATTTGTATTTAAGAAAGTTCATGGTAGGCCCTCAGAGCTTGATTTGGTAGTGGGCTGATCAATTAAAAAAAAGCATTATTAAATGCCTATCTGATACCTAATCTGCTGTTTTGATAGTAATTGTTATTGTATGTTTATGTTTTGTTACATAATTTACCATAATTGTCGTGTATTACAGAAAAGATAACTTGTAACATACTGAAGAAATACCATTATATATAGTGTGGTGAACTTTAATAAAATAATTAATAATGTTCAAATCGGTTAGTTAAAAAAAATGCTTAGTTAAGAGAATTATGATTAAAACTATTTTGTTGGAAGAGAATATTTGGTTTTTATATATAATATGTTGTATATATTAGACTTAGGAGTTTACCGACATAGAGAATTATTAAATTTTAAATTAATTTTTTTGCTGCCTCCAACTTCGATGTTGTTCACTTTGAAGTAGAGACTCTTTATTTCAATTAAAGATTTAAGTTGGCGCCTGGTAGATAGTACCGGTGACCCCAGAGCTGGTGCTTTCCTTAACGAATAAGTATAGCAATGTGAGTAAACGCAGGGAATTTTGCCAGCGTTAAACACTGCCACAGGGACCAAACTGTTTAAATTTGATTTAATTTTCTATTTATTAATTTTTAATTTATATAAATAAATAAAACCTTTATTCACTGATTCATCAGTGTTGGTCTAGTGGATGAATGGACTCTCTTTCTTGAATCACAGATTGCCTTAGACACAAAGATTCTGGCTCGGAACGCAGGTCTTGACGACGACTTGACGTGACCAGATCAGACCAGACCAGAAAGACTGTCCCTTTTTCCAATTACGAGTCCCAGTGTCCCAAAAATGAACACCAGAATAAAAAAAAATGTGTGCGTGTACTAGGTGTACACACGTAAGAAGTGAAACTTCTTTATGTTCTTATTTTTCGAAAAAATGATCTACTATATGCAACTTTACAGAAATTCGTTAAATAAAGTTAAATTAGATAAAGTTTAACAAAAGGCTTTTATTATCATAGACATGAATACAAATACAATTATTTCATTTTAACTTATTACTGTACTACTATGTAGTACTAAGATTATTACAGAATTTCATTAATGTAATAAAATTATTAGTATTACTATCATTGTTATCGTTATTATATATTGTTGTTACTAATGGCTTCGAATCTCTTCGGATCACCCGTGGTAGGGACAAGAAAAAGATGGCGCATAACCGAAAAATGTGACAAATGTGTGTAAAGTTTGACTTCAAAAAGCAACATGGCGCGTAACCTGCTACAAAATTTCTCCCATACGTCGATAAAGAAGTTTCACTTCAAAAGATGGCGCGTAACGGAAAAATGTGACGCGTAACGAAAAAATGTTACACTAAATTTTTTTCCAACCCCGATAAAGAAGTTTCACTTCAAAAAAACATTTGGCCCTGTTCTATAAAAAAAAACATGCCGAAAGTTTTATTCTTATTTGAAATTTTCCCCGGCTATATTAAAACAAATTTGTTTTTCTGATAAATATTTTGGGTACCTATATTTTTTAATTCGTAACTTTTAAGCCAACTAACATTTTCTAAATAAATAAAGTGTTTTTTTTCATTGAGTAATTATTATTTGACCTAAATTAAACTAAAATTATAATAATATGACTATAAATTAAAATATGGCCCGTTTTGAGTCAAATAATAAATGGTCACTTTAATTAGGTATACCTAGTAAAGAAAATCACGAAGCATATACTAAAATCTAAGTCAAATAAGGGTTTTATTTATTCACCTATCCTAATTAACAAAATCAGAACAAGAAATGTGTTATAACAACATTCTCAATTTACAACATACGACGATTTTAATGGCACCAAAAAATATAAAACCTATATCGAACGGAAAGGGAATTATTTCCATTGCAATTGTTTTATTCAAGGACAAATTACTAGTATCATTCCGCTTGTCATAAAACCTTATTGTTAAAAAAAAAAGTAAAACACGCCTTATTTACATCCTATTTCTTGGGTTTTAACGCGATGACTAACTTTATATAGATTTCTACAAATAATTGTCTTTAAATTGCAATTTCTACAATTAAAACGAATAACTAACATGAATTTTTCTTCAGTAGTAGTCTAATTGTCTTCTACAGTAGATAAAAAATCAGTGGCACTACAACCTTTTTAGGTCTGGGCCTCAGATTGCTGTATCTGTTTCATGATCATTGTTCAATCTAATAGGCAAGGGGATCAGCCTCCTGTGCCTGACTGCATCGACTTTTGGGTGTACGGCAAGCCGGTTTCCTCACGATGTTTTCCTTCGTACGAGCGAATGTTAAATGCGCTGAGAAAGTCCATTGGTGCCGGGGATCGAACCTACGACCTCAGGGATGACAGTCGCAAGGCCTCCTGTATCGGACACACTCCTCACGGTTTTCTCTCGATGTTTCCTTCCACCTTTCGAGCGAATGCAATCGAACCTAGGATCTCAGGGTGAGGGTCGCACGCTGAAGCCACTAGGCCAACACTGCTCAAATTGCAAAAGTGTAGTTTCTAAGCACAAAACTTTAAGACGGCGTGACGTTTATAACCCTGACGTCTGAGGAAGGTTCTTATGGAGAGAAAACTTGGCAAAAATTGCAATGGAAAACCGAACAGTCTCTGTGGGGGTATATCAAAATGTTCCATAATAATAATTTATTTATTGCAAGAATATGGTACAAAAATGTGTAAGGTTGCACAATGGCGCGCAAATTTGTCTTTAAAGATATTTTACATTATTAGTCAAATGAATTGGTCAATTCTTATATTATTTGTATCATACATATCATATCATACGTTATTAATATATCAACTACAGTTTCTCGTGCAAATAATCATTTAAAAAGTCGGTAGATCTTTGAATTCTTTTGGTAAATTATTGTAAACCATAATTGCCATACAAATGATGTTTTTCCTATACAACTCCGGATTAATTATTGGCACAGCCAATTTCTCTCCATCTCTACTTCGACAGATGTTCATTCCCGTTGACTTAAGAATATGTATGTTCTTTTGCACACATAAAAACTTTTCTAAAATATCCATACAGCCCTGCGATTCTGTAACTCACTTTTCGAACTCACACAGCGGTTTTCAGATCGCCGGTCGCTCTCAAATCAGTCGTGAAGCAGTCATTTTATGATTTGGCATTCTGAAAAGGTGGGAGCTTTTAGTTTATTGTTTATCAGAATGCCAAATCATAAAATGACTGCTTCACGACTGATTTGAGAGCGACCGCCGATGCGAAAACCGCTGTGTGAGTTCGAATAGTGAGTTACAGAATCGCAGGGCAGGGAAAAGATAAAATTTTGAGCTTTTTAAATAAAGGTACGCATATGTTGGTATGTACTAAATAGGTAGGCTAAGTAAAATCATATTAAGGAGAAACGAGGTTACGGGGGCAAATAGTATTTAATAGATTGACAGTCATTCCCAAGGTCTAAAATCAGCAAAATTACGTTAAGCACGTCTCTTTCGGATTCTTTGGGATTGTAACGGATTAAACAGTACTAATATATATAAATTCGGTCTGTCTGAATATATACGATCGGCTGATCAATTTTAAATAAAGCATTTAAGTTGTTTTGCTGATAATTGTTTTAGCTGTCTAACAAAAATTTATCGTATTTTTATTTATTTATTCACACAATGTTATTTTTTTACAAAACAAATAACTTAAAAATTATAAGGGATGCAACGCGCGGCCTTATCGCTAACCAGCGATCTCTTCCAGGCAACCCTAGTAAGGGAAAAAAGCGTGTGTGTACTTATGTACGTTAGAAGTTATACTTCATTGTTAACAAGATAAAAATCTTTTCAAACATTTTATTCTACGTTTGTAGAAAAAACTACACTAACAATAGAAAAAACTAAAATGTTGACTATAACTACATTCGATTACTATTATTATTGTACGATTTATAATACTATTTATTTCTATTACAGTACTATTTATTTCTGTTAACAACTTTTTGTGTTTACAGCAAATTATAGAAAGTTCCTTAAAGCTTCTTCAACTTTATTTTTTTGGAGTTTTTTCTTCTCCCGTAATAAGTTGTAATAATATAATATGTTGTGCAATTTAGGAATACATGTAAACAACTTGACATTTGACTACATGTTGACAAGCGTTATAGCACCGCCATCTTGTTTAGAGAAGCGTTCTGACAGGTTCTTGAAATAATGAATGTTTAAAGCTTTTTAATAACAATTTGTATAGATTTTAAAGTCAATAAATCAAATGGTTTTTAAATCTTTTCGAAGGAACGAGGATGTATTGTAAATTCACAAACATTTAATGTATGATTGCCAAGTTTTACAGTGGACTCTTGATAATTTGATTGTATTTCACGTCCCTTATTAATTGGTTAAAAAAAATGTTAATCTGTCCCGTCGGTAATTTTAAATAGAAGGAAAAGTTGCTCGCCAACATCCGATATTAAAAGAGTGGCGGAGAGTTTATTGCCAGTTCTTCCGTTCTACGCCCTTGATTTGAGCACTGGCAGTAAATATAAAATTCGAAGCATTTTATTAATTACTAGCTGACCGGGCAAACGTCGTTTTGCAATGTATAGCATTTATATTAAAAAAATAGGGGTTTAAATAATTAAAAAAAAAAAAAAAAAAATTGGGGTGGACTACCCTTAAAATTAAGGGGGAAGAAAAATAGATGTTGTCCGATTCTCAGACATATATATGCACACAAAATTTCATGAGAATCGGTCAAGCCGTTTCGGAGGAGTTTAACCACAAACACCGCGACACGAGAATTTTATATATTAGATTTATTTTTTGACGTTTTTATGTGTAGGTACATTGTGTTACCTATATGAATAAATGATTTTTGACTTTAGACTAATACCTATGAAGACCGGGCTTCCCTATTCTCTATAATTTGAAGTGTTTTTTATGCATCTATCAATTATTTGATAATTGAAAATTGATAATTTGAAATTGAAAGTGGTAATTTAAGATTTTTATCTTGAGTTTCAAATTATAGAGAGTCTTTTATTACATAAATACACAATATGCAGTCATATTTATTGTGTATTTATGTAATTTAAAACAATTAAAAATATTGACAATTGTTTTAAAAGCAACGTCATAATATGTACTGGTGCGTCGCCATTTTGACTAAAAAGTAAGTTTTTTGGCGGGTTTTTTAAATGTTTATTTTTGGGGGCCTCATAGCCTAGCGGTCTTATTAAGTGGCAGCTAGATGAGGGGTACCGGGTTCGATTCCCGGTTCGAGGGCAAGTTTTAATTTAATTTAAATTTGTTCTCGGCCTTTGGGAGGGTTGTGCGGTACCGGGCGAGTGCTTAAACCGTACATGGAGGACACGGTCGAATTTCTAAGGCAAGCACGAATTATAAAAATCTTATACTTGACGCTGGCTAATGCACAAATCGTGCCAAATCCATAAAAAAAAATTTATTTAGAATTTTTAGACATAACGCAAATAAAAAATTGGAGTCTATATTATTATTAAAAATTATCTGTTTAGCACGCAGTAAGCTATAGTTAATATTTAACTTGTTAATTTAATAATGTTAGCTAATTTGTATATTACGTGTGAGCTTTAGTGTTTCTTATTACCTTATAATTATAATTTATTACTGGTTATATGCAAATGTAATAAATCTATTATCCACGTGTTTACTAACAATTTATTATATGTCATTTATAACCACGACGATAAAACTACATTTAACAAAGAAAAATTATGTCTATGGTTAAAAGATTCATAATTAGCACTATTTTTAATATACTTTAGTTCGCGTTTCTTAATCACTATTAACTGTCAAACGGTTCGATACTTACGTCAACCACAAATGACAGAAATGTCGCTAAAAGTATATTATACAATTTCAAAACGATTTTAATACAATGGGGAAGACCTTAGACCACTAGAAACTTTTCCTGTAGAGTAGAGTAGTGGCGCTGATTGTTTGTTGAACAAGTATTACGTCACGCAATTTTTGGAGATTGATTATTACAACCCCCCCATGTAACGCGCCGTAACGTTTTTCTGTACCCAAGGATAGTAAAACATTTCGTGACCACCCAGTGAATCTTTATACCTTAAAGTTACCATTATGTGGTGTAAAGAACTGGAAAGTCGAAAATAAATAATAATGTTAACAATAACGCGTAATTCAATCCCCGCCCCGCATCGTAACGTTTTACAAAAGGTCCCCCCCTAAATTCGTTACGTAATACTTGAACGCTCCCATACATAAATAATTTATTTATTGTTACAGATTTGAGGCCTACGATAGTAATTTCAGTAAATTCAGTACGAAATTAATTTGAAAATAAATATAAATGGCAGTATACAATAATACTCATGTAAATGTGCTGTAGGAAATTAAAATTAACTATTTCCTATTTTCTTCTTAGGGTGGGATTACAAGGGAATTTATGTGAACCTATTTCTTTACATCCAAAAGCCACACACCGACCCATTTAATAATAAAATGTAAAAAATCGCGAAGTTTTATAATTTACTATGGAGTTTGACAGCTTCCCTGTAACAAACATTTGGCGCCCTCTACTTGGAACTATTTGTCAGTAATCTTCCCCATTGATTAATGAACGGAAAAAAGTTATTTTCACTATTAACTTTCAAACAGTTTGACACTTAAACCACAGACTCGTGACAAAAATAGAACAATAACAGAAACACGAGTTATGTAACCCAACATTAGATAAGTTACATATAAATATTTAAGGTAATATTAGGAGCGTAAAAAAAATGATTGCAATCATCGCACACTTGAAGCAAATATGAGCCCTTTAGTTTTTAACACACTTATAAATTATATTTAAACATTCTCGCTGTCATAAGTATCATTTAGATTTATGAACCCTTACATATTAAGACAATTTCCCCGTACTAGACTATCTAAAGTTAGTAATTCTTTTTTGGGAAAAGGGATACTCTTCTTTAATAAAATCCCAGAGGCTCTTTTATCTCTGCCTTTTAATAAATTTAAGAAATGTATTAAAGAAAAGCTGTGTAAAGGCTTACTATAAAGTTAACGATTATCTAGTTGATAATAGGGCCTGGGACTAGTGCTAGACAGGCTACTTCTAATTAATTTCCGATATTTGTTTTAAAATAAGAGTTGTTTGATGATTTGCTATTTTAAAAGAGTACCGAGAGTTTTTTTACGCCGGCTTCATTCTTTCCTACACCCTCTGTCTTCTTTGCCGATGAGTAGGGATGCCTACAAATTCAAATTTAATGACGTGGAATAAGTGATACATGTATCTTATGTTCCATAATAAACATATTTTATTTTATTTTAAGCCAAGTTTGTTTTTGTTAGCGTCGCAACCCATTTTAAACCATTAAAGTTATCCAGCTTCTTTTGGAGTTTTATTTGAACATCTCCATACAAAAATCGACACCAAAGTCACAAAAAGTTCTTTACGTTTAAATGTATAACGATATTGATTAATGAAAGGAAAATAATATATCTTTTATTCAAGGGTAATTATCAATATCATTGCTACGTTTATGTCACGATGCAAAAAAAGTTAAATTTAAATATACTTATTGACAACCTTCTTCATAAATTAGACCTCAACCTCTTTGATATAAAGTTCTGAAGTTAAAAATAAATTTTAATAACTTTTTACCACGAAACATTGTTGTAGCTAGGTGAGGGGTACCGGGTTCGATTCCCGGTTCGAGGGCAATTTTTAATTTAATTTAAATTTATTCTCGGCCTTTGGGAGGGTTGTGCGGTACAGGGCGAGTGCCTAAACCGTACATGGAGGACATGGTCGATTTTCTAAGGCAAAAAGCACGAATTATAAAAATCTTATACTTGACGCTAGCTAATGCACAAACCGTGCCAGAGCCATTAAAAAAATAAATAAATAAAAATATTGTTTTAATAATTTACAGGAAACCTTTTAATTATCTTTTAAATTATTCCCGTTTTGAATAACGCCGCGTTTTTCTATCTTTCTTCGTTGCAATACAGTACAAGTACGGAACAAGAAGTGAAGAACTACAAAAATTAACAAATAAATCAGTGAGGCTACAACCTTTTTAGGTTTAAGATTTCCGTATCTGTTTCATGATTTGTCAATCTAAAGGTAAGTAGGTCAGCTGTGCCTGACACAAGTCGACTTTTTGGGTCCAAAGCCGGTTTCCTCACGATGTTTTCCTTCATTCCAGTGAATGCTAAATGCACTAATAGACAGTCCATTGGTGCACGGTTCTAGGACCTCAAACAATAAACTACAAGCTCCCTCCTTATCAGAATGCCAAATCGTAAAATGACTGCTTCACGACTGATTTGAGCGCGACCACCGCTGCGAAAACCGCTGTGTGAGTACGAAAAGTGAGTTACAGAATCGCAAGGCAGGGATGAGAGTTGCACGCCGAAGCGACTAGGCCAACACAGCTCTGCGAAACTACGTAACATATATATACAATGACTTATTATTTTTGTTATTGATATTTTTATATTTTAATTTTCAGTTATTATTTTTTATTTTATTTTTATTTTGTGGTTGTTTGATTAATTCTATTCCTTTGATAGATTGCTGATGTTCTGTTCTGTCTAATGTAATTGACGTGTATATGCATATTGTGTACGTACATATATCAGAAGTGAAACTTCTTTGGCAAATTAATTTTCAACTGATATTTCTTATATACAAATCTAAAATTTTAGATTTCCGAGACTTAGAGGGAGGGAAAAAGGAAGATATGTTAGGAATTCATTAACTTCCTTCCTTCATTGTCAATAAAATATTAAGCGTCGAAAATTAATACAAATTATAAATTTAATTTTTTTATTTATTTCATCGATAATAAAAACGCGTGGCATTTTAATTAACAATTTGTCATTCGAGATTTCAATAAATTATTTTGCATAAAATATAAAATACTAATATTTCATATGGTCCAAGATCCCAGGGCCGCCAGACATCACGTATTTTCTGACGGATGAAATGTGGACGATTGGGTAGTGTAAGTATGTACTATGATCGTATGCCTACCTGCTAGCTTGGTCAAACGGCCAATTTCCAGGTATCAGGTAATTAAGGTACACAAAAACATTACTTACTTCACGTAAATTCTCATGGCTGATTTTTATATATGTTTTCGAGTGTATAGTTAAAAATAAATTGTCAATACTCCCAGACACTTTCCGTCGGCCATATTGCTTAACAGACGCTTTAAGGGTCTCAAAATAATTAGTCAACTTCACGTAAATTCTGACGCTCCATTTTTATATATGTTCATCCGACAACTATTTTAAAAGCTTTGACAAGAAGACAGACCGATCCAAGGGGCCAATCATCCCCTAAACTAAATTTTAATATCTCTATGAGTGAGAGAGCATTATCTACGCGCATGAGACTGAGTGAGACCGACTGCGCTGTTAAAGCCATGAAAATTACTTGAAAAATTATTATTATTCAAAAAGGGCAAGCAAAAGCCGTTTAATATTTTGAAGAAAAATGAAGAGTACCAACAAAGCATTTCACCGTTTTGGTACGTTGGATTTTGTTGGTGATGTAGATGAAGAAGAACGTGTATTCAACATAATACAAAAATTTATCTGTGATGTTTACAATTTTCCTGGAATAATTGATGTAGATGCTGCCATACTACAGTTGTTTATCATTTACATACATGATATCTGATATAAATGAAGAATTCAATCGAAAGAATTTAAGAAACTTCGATGCCTGTAACTTACCACCTTGTAAAAGTGAGCTTTGGCAACAGTTTCGACGGGCTAGCTTTGGAACAATGCAAGTATGAAGATAATAAATATTTTTAACCCCGAAAACAATGGCTGGACACTACAAGATGGTAAATATGATTTTCATTGGTTCGATGGAGATCAATTACCGGGTTTTGTCAGTTAGTCGCTGGAAGAACAATCAGGTAAATTATTTTCGTTTCTCATATTATTTGTATCTTTTTAGTTTTTTCAGACCTTCATTGTTTAACTTGTTTTTTACAGAGGAAGAAAATAAGGATAATGCTGATGATGACGATCACGATTTAGATATTCAATTTCAAGATTGATATTTGATGATGATGATAATGAAGATTAAAAGCCACTGTTAAGAAATATTGAAGAATTAATATTTTTCCACTTTGTTTCCAAATTTCCAATAAATAATTAATTTAAAAAATTGCTGCTATTTAAATATAAGTGGTATTTTTAAAAAATATTTTTTAGTTCTAATTAATAAATTGAAAAAAAAAAATGTCGGCTAACTTTAGTATTATTTATTATGTGTCAATTTTTTTCTTATTTTTGTTGCTACAATTTACTGGTCAACAAAAGTTCTAAATATTATAAAATATCTGTTCAAGTAATTTTCATGGCTTTAACAGCGCAGTCGGTCTCACTCAGTCTCATGCGCGTAGATAATGCTCTCTCACTCATAGAGATATTAAAATTTAGTTTAGGGGATGATTGGCCCCTTGGATCGGTCTGTCTTCTTGTCAAAGCTTTTAAAATAGTTGTCGGATGAACATATATAAAAATGGAGCGTCAGAATTTACGTGAAGTTGACTAATTATTTTGAGACCCTTAAAGCGTCTGTTAAGCAATATGGCCGACGGAATGTGTCTGGGAGTATTGACAATTTATTTTTAACTATACACTCGAAAACATATATAAAAATCAGCCATGAGAATTTACGTGAAGTAAGTAATGTTTTTGTGTACCTTGATTACCTGATACCTGGAAATTGGCCGTTTGACCAAGCTAGCAGGTAGGCATACGATCATAGTACATACTAACACTACCCAATCGTCCACATTTCATCCGTCAGAAAATACGTGATGTCTGGCGGCCCTGGGATCTTGCTCTAATAGTCTCTTTACGCAATTTTAATTTCAAAAATAGAATTTCTATCAGATAATTCGCCCTTCTCACTCTCAAAAAGTTTCACTTCAAAAATTTTATGTATTTTTTTAGAACGAACTAATTCCTTGAATCATGAATCGCGGAGGTTGTCTTGAACGGGTAATGGAAATGACCCAAAAACGAGGAGAACAACATTCAATTCCATATAAAAATAACAATTACGATCCACGTTTTAATCGATAAGGTTAAACGAAACTTGGCACGGTCAACTTGGATTATAACTAATAGTATTCCACTGTATATACTGTATTTACAATATTATTAACCTACATAGTAATAATAATTAATTGATAGGTAGAAAATTAAAGGAAATTCAAAAAGTTTGGTCCCTATATGGTAGGGGAGCCCAAGAGGGGATTTCGGGATTTACTAAAGCGCGGCAGATTAATATATAGGGGGATACCTTGTACCCGGTTAAGTACCTCCACAAAATATGAGGCCCATATATAAAGCCGCACGTGAAGGAGACAGGATCAGTTT
Organism: Pieris napi; assembly: GCF_905475465.1. Classification (NCBI taxonomy): domain Eukaryota; kingdom Metazoa; phylum Arthropoda; class Insecta; order Lepidoptera; family Pieridae; genus Pieris; species Pieris napi. The sequence goes on along the minus strand of NC_062251.1, from coordinate 1,513,118 downwards.
AGTAAAAAAAAATTGACCATCAGAAATTCCCGAGCGCGTCAGATTAAGGTAGGGTGAGTTAATTACATCCTAAAAAGTGTATATTCCACTAATCTGACAATTTGAGAGTGACGGAAAAAAAGGGGAGGGCAACAAAGTTGTAAAAAAAAAACGTCATCTCGACATTCTCGAGCGTAGCTAATTTTTTTTTTATTTTGAAGGAAATAATTCAAGAATAATGAAAAATATATAATCTGACGATTTCCGCAAGCCGAAATAACAAAAATTCGTCGATAAAGTTAAATGCGTGCAGCTGCGTGATGCCTACATTTCCTTAAACCGATCGGAATCTACTAAACGGCGTTCTAAATATTTCCCTCAAAATTACATTTCCTGTGAATTTGAACCGATACGGACCGATAGATTTTGAGAAATTTTGAAAAATCTTTAAAAAATAAGAAATATTTTTTTTTAAAGTGGTTTCTTTATCGATCAACTTCAAAAACTAATCCGCCTTTGAGCTTGAAAAACCACGTCGATCGCCACCAAGCTGGTCAAAAGCGGTTGATTCGTTCGAGAGATATCGTACACGAAAGAAACCCGAAAAAGTGTTTTTTCGGGATTACTCCGAAATTTGTGGTTCGATCAATTAAAATTGCATGAGGATGATAAAACTGCGTCGAATGCCGCCAACCGCGTGAAAATTGCTTGATCCATTCAAAAGTTATTGCGGTTTGAAAATTCCAAAAATAGTGTTCTATGAAACTTCTATCAGACTTTCGAGCTGGGAGAGCTCAAATGCATAGAAATGTTATTTCTTTGAACTCAGCGAACTCAAAATATCAATTTTAAGCGCCCAGGAATGGAATTAGCGGGAAGTTGCAGGGATGGCCCTTTAGGTGAACCGTTTTTCTATTTTTTTTTTGGCAGATCAGGCGAATCCCTCTAGATAATCGTCAGATTATGAGACAGTACGTTTAGAACATAAAGATGAACCACATATATCTTAATCTGACGCGCTTGAGTATTTCAAAATTGCGATTTTTTTTTGCAAATTAAGAAAATGGCTGTGGGTTTGCGTCCCATCGAAATCGTCAGATTAGTGAATGAGAGCTTTTTTTTGGTGCACTTAACACTCCCTTAGAAAATCTGACGCGCTCGATATTTTTTTTTTTTTTTAATTTTCAACCCTTAAATACAACCACCCGCATCATGCAAACGATCAGATTAACATACGTACATTATTAAAAATACGTAGGGCATAGATTCTATCAATATCTGACGCGCTCGAGGATGTCCATGCAACAGTTTTTTTTACATATTTAACTATCTATAGCCGCTTCCCCCACCGATGAAAAGGAATTTATCATATAACATTTTTTTCTTCTTTTTATCTAAGCTTTGCATCCCAATAGGTCTCTACGACGCTCGAGTAAATCCCCATTTAGCATCGTGGGCTCCCCTACCAATAGCAGTGTACCTATAGCTGTCATTTCCTCGCTGTATTGCGATACTTATACGTTGAAGAAAGCACCAGCTCTGAGGTCACCGGTTTTACCAGACGCCAACTTAAATCTTTAATAAGGTGTGCACTTGAACTCCACTGATAATCTTCTAATATATAAAATTCTCGTGTCACAATGTTCGTTCCCATACTCCTCCGAAACGGCTCGACCGATTCTTATGAATTATTTATGCATATTCAGTAACTCTGAGAAACGCCTACTATCTATCTTTCGAACCTCTAAATGTTAAGGGTGGTTCACCCCTAAATTTTAATTTTTTAGATAAAATTTTATGTTTTTATTTTTTTATGATACATATAAAAATACATACAACTCTTAATTTTAACCTTTACGATCAACCCCTACTTTTTATTTGTTAGTTAAGAACATATAACTTGAACTCTGAGGTTTATATAGAGAAAAATTCACAGAAAACCGAACAGTCTCTGGGGTAGCATAGCAAAATGTTCCATGTTGGTATGTACTAAAAGGCTAGGCATTAAGGAGCTAGTTAATAATAACAATGATAATATGATAATTTTAATTCCACTGACAAGTAGATCAGCCTTCTGTCTGACACGTCAGTCATTTTTGGGTTAGAGACATATTTCCTCCCAATTTCCTTCACCGTACGAGTGTGTGTTTGAGATTCATAGTCATACTTAGTGCCAGTGATGTAACAATAGGGTGGCAGGGCTGGCAAAATGCCACGGGCCCCCGACCCAAGAGGGCCCCTGCCCAAGAGATATTATGTTCTGTGGATGAATGTGAAGTCTCCAATACGCATTGGGCTAGCATGGGGACTACAGACCATTCCCTCTCGCCTAAGAGAGGCCTATGGCCATTAGTGGGACATATACAACGTGTTACGTACTCTGAAAATCTAGAAGTTTATTAAAATTAAACTGAGTAGGGACGATTTTTACTGATAGGGCCCCATAAAAAGAATTGCCACGGGCCCCGGATGGTATAGTTACAGTGCGTCTCTCAAATTCTCGATCCTCAGAAGGAAATATAAATAGCACAACCTACAAAAAATAAGATATTAAAATAAGCACAAATTTGAACTGAATGACTCATTTTTCAACATCGTAAAAACAGTATAAGTTATTTTTAAATATCATTTGAAATCGGATTAAAATTAGAATTAAAAATTATATTTAAAGGACATTGTTTGTGAGTTATAAATATATTCAAGTCTGTCAAGGTCAAAGAATATTATGATAGTGAAACTAGGGAGAGGAGTAGGTTGAGATTTGTGGTCTCTATCGTCACTTCAAAAAGAGAAGAGAGAGAGGATTGGCTTGAACCTGCAAAACACTGTCTGTGCATTAGACGGTGAAGGAAATCTGTATTCTAAAAATCTATATCAGGCACCTACTAGACTATTATGAAAAAATCCCATGAAACAACTGGAAGACCCTTGATCTTCCAGCGCCTCCGGTCTAAAGACAAGTTGACAGATGGAGACGGAAGAGTCCTGGCTAAGAGTACAATTAGACGGATTTATGTTTTATGAATTTATTAAGGTGTCACGGTTATTATATGTGGTGAATAATTATGGTCTCAAATGACCTCCCTGTTCGATACAGTAGACAGATTGTATATAAATGTTATCCATTGTATGACGTTGTCGAAGGCATATTGAATAATGAAATGAAGATTCTAAGCAAAAAGTGCATGCGTCATACACATGTCTGAAGTAAAACTTCTTTGGCAAACTAATTTTTATGTTTTCATCATATTTATAAAAATTGAGAGCTTTAGATTTCAGAAACTTAGAGGGAGGGAAAAAGGAAGATATGTTAGGAATTAAATGAATTTAACTGTCATTAAAATATTAAGTGTCGAACATTTATCCAAATTATACATTTATTTCTTCGATAATAAAAATAAATAGCATTTGAGATTTAAATAAAATATTTTGCATAAAATATAAAATTCTAATATTTCATAAATCTTTAATTCTCTTTACGAAATTTTAATTTTGAAAATAATGTTCCTATAAGGGTTCGCCCTTCTCACTCTCTCTCAATCGCTCTCTCCCTTTTCTTCGACAAAAACGCTGCACATCTTCGTGACACTACTATTATTATTACGTTTCATCCGTAAAAAAATACCCACATGTGACAAAGAAGTTTCACTAAAAAAATTCTATCCCCTACGAACTTTATACACACCTAATAATTCTGAAACGTAAATATATTAATTACTCACAATATCCACAAAAATCAAACTGTCTCAGGGCCAACAACTTTTTATTAGCTTCATTCATTTGTTCGATTGACATTGAAACGTCAGCGACGACGCAAATAAATGAAAATTACTTTTTTATGTAGCTTTCTTTGCTTACATAATTTGTATTGAAATTTTCGATTTATTTCTAAGAAACGATGCGGCCAGATTTAGTCTTTGATCTCTTGGAGGAAAGGACGGGCTTTGGGATGCTACTTCTGTAGACCCGTCTCACCTCGGTCAAGCAAAAAAGTTGAGACGGCCGCAGAGCAGGCGGAAAAAAAAGTGCGTGCGTACAAAGTACACATGTCAGAAGTGAAACTTCTTTGGCAAACTAATTTCTAAGTCTTGTTCATATTTATACAAATCTAAAATTTAAATTTCCGACACTTAGAGGGAGGGAAAAAAGAAGATATGTTAAGAATTTAATGAATTTAATTGTCATTAAAATATTAAATGTCGAAAATTAATACGAATTATAAATTTAATTTATTTCTTCGATAATAAAAACAAGTGGCATTTTAATGTACAATTCGTCATTTAAAATTTTCAATAAATTATTTGCATAAAATATTAATATATTATAAATTTTCTGTACAAAATTTTAATTTTAAAAATAAAATTTCTAAAAGGTTTCGCCCTTCTCACTCTCTCTCAATCGGTATCAATCGCTCTCTCCCTTTTCTTCGACAAAAACGCTGCGCATCTTCGTGACGCTAATATTATTATTGCATTTCATCCGTAAAATTTTTACCCTCATGCGCCTAAAGAATTTGAAAAACAGCCTTTCCTCCAACTTCGATTTAATTCCCTTTGGAGTAGACTCTTGGGCCGTGGGAATCAAGTGCAGTGCTAATTAAAGATTTAAGTTGGCGCCGTTGACCCCAAAGCTGGTGCTTTCCTCAACGAATAAGTATCGCAATACAGCGAGGAAATGACAGCTATAGGTACAATGCTACTGGGACCAAACTTTCTAAATTTGTTCTAATTTTCTATTTTTATTAATACTATGTAGGTTAAATTATATATATACTGTATATTTAATTGTTATGATGAAACATATGCATTGGCAACAAAATTCGATCAGCCCTGCGATTCTGTAACTCACTTTTCGAACTCACACAGCGGTTTTCGCATCGGCGGTCGCTCTCAAATCAGTCGTGAAGCAGTCATTTTATGATTTTTCATTCTGAAAAGGTGGGAGCTTATAGTTTATTGTTTATAAGAATACCAAATCATAAAATGACTACTTCACGACTGATCTGAGAGCGATCGCCGATGCGAAAACCGCTGTGTGAGTTCGAAAAGTGAGTTACAGAATCGCAGGGCAGATTACCAATGTTGTATAATATCTATATATATATATATATTAGGTTGGGAAAAAAGTCTCTTCGCATTATACTATGTATGAACTTGTAATAAAATCTCTTTAGCTATACTATATTATGTATTTGCCTGTTTTTGTTATCATTGAAAGTTGAGATTTTAAAGAAGATAATTCCAAATTCATAGAGAGCGAGATTCCAGAGAGAAAGCGGCCGGAATTAATCAACAGAAGGGGTGTGGTTTTTCATCAAGATAACGCTAGACATCACACATCTTTAGCCACTCAGCAGAAATTAAGAGAGCTTGGCTGGGAGGTGTTAATGCATCCGACGTATAGACCTGAGACCTTGCACCTTCAGATTTCCACCTGTTTCGGTCTTTTCAGAATTCTTTAGGCAGTGTCAGGTTAACATCACGAGAGGACTGCCAAAACCAATTGTCGCGGTATTTTGATCAGAAGCCCCAAAAATTTCTATAGCAATGGGATCATATGCCTACAAGATGGCAAAAAGTTATCGAACAAAATGGTACCTACATACTTTAGTTAAATGTAAATAAACTATATTAAAAAATGTTGTGAATTTTCTTGATTATTTTTCCGACCCAAATATCGGCCAATAGAATTGCACCATTCGACGTCACGTGGTACAACCTACATGGTATTATACTGATATTTTTTTGTGAAAATTTTCTCTGGTCGTTGCTTCAAGAAAAGTATTAAGTAGTTGTTTTATTCATTATGAAATTCTTATTTGTTAACTGTACATTTCGTCTCATGGTGCAATTCTATTGGCCGACATTTGGGTCGGAAAAATAATCCCCCGAATACCACTCGAGCTTCTCTCGAAGCTCTTGTGGTATTACATATGAAAAATGCGAAGAAACTTTTTCCCCAACCTATTATGTTTTAATCGATTAATTTTGCTACTCTGTCGACAATTGGTGTTGTTTTTTTAAAATTAATCTCACAAGTAAAATACAGACGTCACTATTGATCAAGAGATTTAATTTACATTAATAAAATAAATAACAAGACCTACGTAAGAGATATTACAGACTAAATTGCCATGTATATTATTTCTAGGGATGAGGAGTGTTGGCCTAGTGGTTCAGCGTGCGGCTCACATCTCTGAGGTCGTGGGTTCGATACCCGGCTGTGCACCAATGGACTTTCTTTCTATGTACGCATTTAACATTCGCTGGAACGGTGTAGGAGAATATCGTGAGGAAATCGGCCTGTCTTAGACCCAAAAAGTCGACGGCGTGTGTCAGGCACAGGAGGCTGATTACCTAGTTGCCTATTAGATTGGTAATAGATACAGAAATCTGCCCATACATAAAAAGGTTGTAATGCCACTGATTTTTTTTATTATTTGTAGGAAACATTTTTTTATTTCAATATAAATAACTATCTACTATAGTAAAAAATAGGGGTTGATCGTAGAGGGGTTATAATTAAGGGTTGTATGTAATTTTGTATGCTTTATCATAAAAAAATAAAAACATAAAATTGTGTTTAAAAATAAATAAAAAAATTTAGGGGCATGAAAAATTGATGTTGTCCGATTCGCAGATCTAATCGATATGCACACAAAATTTCATGAAAATCGGTCGAGCCATTTCGGAGGAGTTTAATTACAAATACCGTGACACGAGAATTGTATATATTAAGTTGTTAATATTAATTTATTTGATACAAAAATGTTATGGTGGTACTTTCGAAAGTTCGCATATTCTGCCAAATAAAATAGCGTGCAAAATTGTCTTTAAAGGAATTTTATATTGTAGTTACATACATTATGAGTCATATCAATTAGTCAATTCTTATATTATTTAAAATATATATTATTAATATTATTATGTTATAAATTAATATAAATTACTAGCAGACCGGCCAAGCGTTGCTGTGGCTAAGGTTTTTGTTATATGTATTACATAGTAGCAAACTATTCAAGGGAAACGGTAGGAGAACACCAGTCATGGGGACCACCATGCTTTATTAGTGGTTATGCCATTAAATTGTAGCTTATGTGAAACGTTGGTACTTTCAACACAGCGCCATCTGTTAGAATTGTGACTATCAAATATTTTGCAATAAAATAATATTGCGGGTATAAATTGAGATGTAAGCTATCCTATCTTTTAAGTTGGATCAAACTGCACACGGTGTGCAAATTTGATTGATATCGGTTCGGTAGTTTAGTAGTACATAGCGCACAAACATGACACGTAATTTATATATATTAAGATAATTTTTCATGCAAATAAATAAATGCCCATAGACATCACAATATTCCAAAAATAGACCATTCACACAATCATAACCAAGGTCTTGGACGTACAGTACCCATGGCGAAAGCCCCTTTAGGGTCTCAAGACTAACACACGCTGTATAGGTTTCAATTAAATCAGTTGCGCTAAAAACTTTTTAGGTCTGGGCCTCAGATTTCTATATTGTTTACGATAAATGCAAGTAAGAGACAAGGTGATCAGCCTCCTGTGCCTGTGACTTTTGGGTGTAAGGCAAGCCGGTTTCCTCACGATGTTTTCCTTCGTACGAGCGAATGTTTAATGCGACATAGAAAGTCCTTTGGTGCTCGCCGGGGATCGAACCTACGACCTTAGAGATGAAAGTCGCAAGGCCAATACTGCTGTGCAGGTTTATCTACATAATTATAATAAAAATTGATTGAACACTCCTTTACTATGCAAAGTATCCTGCTATGGAATTCTTTACCAATTGATATCAGACGAGGTGAGTCTAAATTTATTTAAAGATATTATTTTTGATCATTTTTTTCTGCCTCGTAATTAGCTACTACGTATATATATTAATTGTGACTCAATTAACCTTTGGATTAGGTTTTAAAAATTTTGTTTATTATTATTATTATTTTTATTTTTCTTTACATTTTATTTTATTTTATAGTTACGTGTTATTTTGAGATTTTTGTTAATTATTTATGCACCTCTTGTTCTTTACCCTCTGTAGGTGTTTCTTATTTATTGTTCAATATAAGTGTCGATTAGAAGAAATCGCATGTTAGCGATAAGGCCGCCCTCTGCCTTTTAACTTATGTAACCTGCTTTTTGATGTGAAACATCTATAGCCGCACGTAAAACCGATTTCTGGCGTGGCGAAGCATGCCGTGGCGACGCGTCGCCACACTATATGATGGTATATATATACAGTCTATATGCAGTAGTGTGTACGGTGTGTGTATTTCGAAGTCACTGATTAAACGAATTAAGTAGTCACGATTTGAAATATATTCGTAAAATTTGTATTAAATGAAAATAAATGTTTAATCAATAGTCATCTTTATCTGGAAAAAGCAAAAAAATATAAAAAAAATAATAATAGATAAATAAATAAATTAATTTTTATTATTTATTATAAACAATAAATAATATTTGTTTTTTTTTTACTTTTACAAAATAATGTCGATGTTACACATCTGCCAGGCGTCCCGTGACGGCTCACTTTCTTTTATATATGTATGTTTTTGTATAAGGCAATAAAGAGTAAATAAATAAATTTAAAAAGTTTAGTCTTGCCTTTAATGTTGGCATTTCCTTGCGGTTTTGCGATACTTCTTCGAAATGCAGTGAGCAAGTGCTTGCTGGAAATACCAGTTGAGCAAGGAAAGCCCCAGACGTCACCGGGTTTTAATTACATTTTGATGGTACTTTCCATCTGTTTTTACTCACTATTACGGAGCTATAATAGGTGGTTACCGCAGCCCACACAGACCCACGTTGGTGGCAGTGGCGTAACTATAGGATGGTAGGGCTGGCAAAATGCCACGGGCCCCCGACCCACGAGGGCCCCTGCCCAAGAGATATTATGTTCTATGGATGAATGTAGAAGGGCCACCTGGAAAAAGTAAGCTTGGTCGCCCTTGCACGGTGGGCCGACGAGCTTTAGAAAGTTGGTGGAGAGGATTGGGAGAAAAATGCTCAAAACAGAGAGTGATGGAGTCAATTGGAGGAGGCCTATACTCAATAAGAGGTACTTGGAAAAATATATATATATATGTATGTGTTTTATGTGTGTGTGTATATTTTGTAACTTTTTGTAAATTTTTCAAGGAATAAATGAGGCTTAATTATTATTATTATGGATGAATGTGAAGTCTCCAATACGTGGGCTAGTGTGGGGACTACAGACCATTCCCTCTCGCCTAAGAGAGGAGGCCTATGGCCATTAGTGGGACATATACAACGTGTTACGTACGCTGAAAATCTAGAAGTTTATTAAAATTAAACTGAGTAGGGACGGTTTTTACTGAAAGGCATCAAAAGAATTTGCCACGGACCCCAGATGGTATAGTTACGCCAGTGGTTGGTGGGTGTGTTACAGGCCTATAAGCTCTTCTTTATCTCGTTGACTCGTGTTATTTTAATTTAAATATCACATTATTTCTACTTAAATAAAAATAAGTCGGGTTTTCCTTCCTGACGCTAAAACTCCAGAACGCACGAACCGATTTCCACGGTTTTGCATTCGTTGGAAAGGTCTCGGGCTCCGTGAGGTTTATAGCAAAGAAAATTCAGGAAAAATATCAACAGAAAAGCGGGAAAATCTTACAAAAAAAAAACACCAAACGAAATGTTACATAAAACGAAGCCATCTAACGGAGTACGCCGGGTTTGCTAGTTTCTACTAAAACTAAATTAGACGCAAAACGAAAATACGTTTCATATACCCTAAAACAGAAGTGGCAATGGGCGGGGCAAATAGCAAGATGCACAGATAATAGGTGGACTTTAAAGACAACTATAGGAAGAGAAAGAATAAGAGGGCACACTAGAAAAGGAGAGACTGACAGACTCTCATCCCTGAGATTCTATCCCCGGCTGTGCACCAATGGACTTTCTTACTATGTGCGCATTTCACTTCGAATCCGGCTTAGACCCAGTGACGGCGGCGTGTGTCAGGCACAGGAGGCTGATCACCAACTTGCCTATTAGATTGACAAATCATGAAACTGATATCTAAGACCTTTGTTCCCTTTGAAGAAGAGACTCTTGGGCCGTGGGGTTCAAGTGAACAGCTTTTTAAAGATTTAGGTTGGTAGATAGTACCGGTGACTCCAGAGCTGGTGCTTTCCTCAACGAATAAGTTTCGCAATACAGCGAGAAAATGCTGCCAGCGTTAAAGGTACACTACACTGCAGGGACCAAACTTTTTAAATTTCTTTTATTATTACTTTGTAGTTTAATAAAATTGTAAATTTGCTTGATAGTAATAAAAATTAATTGTGTTCAGATCTAAAAAGGTTGTACCGTCACTGATTTATTTATTGTTACGTGAAGAATATTAAAGAATCAACCAAAAAAACCCAAAATAACACGTAACTATAACTAATATATTTATTTATTTATTCAAGTTTCAAGTTTCAAGTTTACTGGAGAAAATTAATTAATAAAAAAATAATATTGCAAATACTGTATATTTGTGTTGGAAATAAATTATACGATTCATTATTAGTTGGATTATCATAAACGTATACGAGAACACATCGTTTGCTCACTCACTGTTTGTTAATTGATATTTTTAATAATATATAAATAAACAAGTAATGAAAATCATTTAAATCTCACAAATTCGTGGTCAAATATTTACGAAATTGACCGTGTTGACTAAGTAGTAAGTACTGTTTGTACTGACGCAAGCAAGCTGTATCTGATATGGCGTGTGGCCCTAACAGCATGCTGGCGATAATATCGGGAATGATTGCCCTTAAATAGGCCATTTTTATGATTTAATATACTTAAAGCAAAGGTACTGATATAATATTTAAGAAAATAGACATAACATTTATTACTAAAGAAACATAGAAAATAATAAAAATCTAATTATGGAAAGAAAAAAAGGAATAACATTATAAGTGTGTAATGTGTGTGTGGTGTGGTTGTAATAGGCCCTGGCTCAGCATTATGCTGTGGAGCAGAATGTTCCACAGCAGTTTGCGCCAGAAACGCAAAAAAATATTAAAAAAATATTAATAGTAAAAATTAACAGTGTAAGTAAAGTCTTGGAAGATTTGTGTGAGAGTTTATACTCTCCGCCACTCTTTTTAATCGCCATGTTTTTTGTTTTACACAACGTTTGTAAGGAGCTGCAACCATTACACCATGTTCCACATGACATTTTAAGTAATAATAAAATAAATTTAAAACAAAGATTTGTCCTCTATCAACATGGTGAAATAGGAGCACGCACTTAGTACATAGTTGAAATAACTAACATCACCACATACAATTCAATTACGACCAGTCACCACAAGTAGCAACCGTTCACGAGTATATGAAAAGAAGCAATTAGCATGGAAAAACAATCTTCCTCCAACTTTGATTTTGTTCACTTTAGAGTAATCTTGGGCTGTGAGGTTCAAGTGCACAGCTAATTTAAGATCTAAGTTAGCTCATGGTTGGTACCGGTGACTCCAGAGCTGGTGCCTCAACGAATAAGTATAGCAATGTGATTAAAGGTCTACCACAAGGACCAAACTTTTAAAATTTGTTTAAATTTTCTATTTATCAATAATTATTTAGGTTAAGAATATTGTAACTATCAGGGCCAATACAAATAAATTACTATATTAACCTTTCGAAGAAAAACCCTAGAAATTTGTCATGTTTAAAAAAAAATAATTAAAATATCGCGTCAAAATCTCAGTTATTATATCTTGTAATTTGTTTCTTTCTTTCTAAATTCAATTCAAGTACCTAAAATCATTATGTCAAATGGAAGAGACCAGCCCAGTAGAATCCTGCAGTTTCTTTTGAACTAAGAAACCATTAACCAATGAATAAGTATCGCAATACAGCGAGGAAATGCTGCCAGCGTTAAAGGTACACTGTCACAGAGACCAAACTTTTTAAATTTGTTTTAATTTTCTTTTTATCATGTTTAATTATTTTTATTATTAGTAGGTAAAGAAAATTGTAAATACAATATACGTATAATGTAATACATAAAATAATAATATCCATTTTTATTATGTAAGTGTACCTCGCTCAACGAATAAATATCGCAATACAGCGAGGAAAAACGAACAATAAGTACACTGCCACAGGGACCAAACTTTTTAAATTTGTTTTAATTTTCTAAATAAATTATTAATTATTATTATTAATATAAAGGTTAAGAATATTGTATATACTGTATATTTGTGTATTAGTATTTTCTTTTACTCAAAAAGAATAATTAACACCATTAAAATTACTGTTAAATTAATTTTCTAGTTAAAAAAACTTACAATTTTCTCCCGGTCTTATAAACACAAAAACTTTACACCGACTAACTTCAATCCGTGGCCGATCGGCATTTATATAGTGATATGAGCTTTCTGAATAAAATCCAGTTGAGATTCAGATTTAGGTTCCTAAATACAATCTCATTCTTTGGTATCAAGACCTCCTAAACTGAAACATTGGAACTGAACCGAACGATAGAAAGAATTTTGTTTGGGATTTCTATGTTAGTTTGAAACTTGCTTCGACAGATGATTCTATAATAATAAATAAATATATTTAAATAATTTATCAATATCAAGCTATAGTATATATATATATTTATTTAATAAATGGCTATTATTTTTATATTTAAACGTTTTTTGGTGCACTAATAGTTGACACTTTTTTAAAAGTTTCCGTCAAATTTGATAAAAATTCAGTTTTATAATAATTGTACTTACAAATATGATGGGGAATTGTTCACAAATATGTTTTCCAATAATAAATACCTAATATCGAAGTAAATTCTTGACATAAACCCTTTGAAAAAAATATAACAAAAAAACTTAACTTGAAAATCATAAGTACATTTAGTATAAAAATAAAATAAATCCTTTTAATTGTACAAATTTAGTTAATACGTTAACTAATTCATATAATATTTAAGCAGTGTTGGCCTTGTGCCTTCAGCATGCGACTCTCATCCCTGAGGTCGTAGGTTCGATCCCCGGCTGTGCACCAATGGACTTTCTTTCTATGTGCGCATTTAACCGCTCGAACGGTGAAGGAAAACATCGTGAGGAAACCGGCTTGCCTTAGACCCAATAAGTCGACTGCGTGTGTGCATAGAAGGCTGATCACCTACTTGCCTATTAAATTAACAAATGATCATGAAATACAGAAATCTGAGGCCCAGGCCTAAAAAGGTTATAGCGCCATTGTTGTTTTTAAATCTATATAATATAAATAATAATATTTCCTTAACACCTTAAATTTAAGAAACTCGCTGAATTGAGAGACAATAAAATATATGTTTTCTATCTTTTTCTATCTTGATTGCGGCTTCCTAACTAAATAAATACTGTTATTAGAATATTTTTAAATGGTATATTATTATTTATAAATTTATAAATCACCTGTTTATTTAGATAAGAAAAGCAGAGGCATACAATGCATGAATATAATAAGGAAAAGTGTAATTAATGATTACTAATGATATAGCAATATTTTTTATTGTAAAATTATTTTAGCAGCGGCTATTTTTTTAGTTTTTACTCACAAAGAAGGTTTAGGAGTGTAATTCATTATTATATTTTAATCCACGGAATTATCGTTAAAGAAATGTCAAGGGGCTGGTGAAATACACGAAATCTTCGCGGGTATAAATAATATATTGTATTTTAAGAATTTTTTGCCCTATCAGTAAAAATCGTCACGTACTCAGTTTACTTTGAATAAACTTCGAGGTTTTAACGTACTCAATTACACGTTGTATGTCTTACTAATGACCATAGAATTCCTCTCTTACGCCCGAACCCTATAACCTATCTCAATCCATAATCCGCAATCGGAGATAGTAAAATTAATACAAGTGTGCATATAACCAATCGACGGACTGTAAAGGCGGAAACATACTACCAAAACGCGACGCCACACCACGCCATCCGACGCATGAGAGTACTTATCAATCCCATATATTTAATATGGTCAGATGCACATAGACAACACGCCATGTGATCACACGCGGTAACATCCAATCGATTTGGATCGGCGTGTTGTGGATGTTGTGATGATGACGTCATGCGTCAATGCTTTCGAGTTTTTGACACGAATGTCAATTTATATACTTAGATATTTTTGGATTTATTTGGCGAAATGAACGACGAACAATTAATTGAGTTGGTGAAACAATATTCTGTTTTATATGACATGAGATTACCTCAAAACAAGGACAAAAACAGGGAGTTAGGATGTTGTTAGTTAATACAAATAACCTGTTAATCAATTCAGTTTATTAGAAAAATACAGGGTGGGCCAGAAAGATTTGCGAATTTGAAAAAAAAAATTAAAAATAAAATAAATACAATACACAAAAATTTTTATTTCAATTAAAATAGACATCTGGGAAATTTATTTATTAAAAATAACATCATCCAGGTGTGCACCATTGCGCTGCAAACATTCCTCGAATCTGAACCTCAAATTGGTAAAAACTTGCTGGCACATTGCGCGGGGAATAAATCAGCTAAATGACTTTTGAATTTGCAAGCGTGTCGTGGTGTCGCGTGTTGGTAATGTGCACGATGGACATCGGGTGTCGACACGACACGTCGCGTCGCGTTTTAGTAGTATGTTTCCGCCTTAAAAACCATATGTCGATATAAGCTATCCATGGGATGTCGTATCGATGTCTGTGGATAGACCTTTGTATAAAAATGACAGTTGACGAAAGCTCGATTTCAATAGTACTTTTATAGGTTTTAACTTACACCAGTTTTTTTTAAATAATTAAAAAAACTGTTTGTTATGTTTTAAACATACACATGTATATTTTAATGTTATTTGTACGGTTTTATTTACTTTATTTGGTATTGATTATCAAATATGAGTGAAAACTCGGTAAAATGGAACGACAAAGAGCATTTTATCCGTCGCCAAAAATGGTTTGCCTTCGTAGGGTTTGGTTATTGGGATGCAGATAGGAGATCTATCGACTGTCGCGGTCTCATCTCTGATTGTTTTAAATCTGAGATTTTGGATTGATTATTGGGTTCAGGCGTTAGGCGAGAGGGAATGGTCTGTAGTCCCCACGCTAGCCCAATGCGTATTGGAGACTTCACATTCATCCACAGAACATATTATCTCTTGTGTCGGGGGCCCGTGGCATTTTTCCAGCCCTGCCACTCAATTGTTACGCCACTGCCCTGCGATTCTGTAACTCACTTTTCGAACTCACACAGCGGTTTTCGCATCGGCGGTCGCTCTCAAATCAGTCGTGAAGCAGTTATTTTATGATTTGGCATTCTGAAAAGGTGGGATCTTGTAGTTTATTGTTTATCAGAATGCCAAATCATAAAATGACTGCTTCACGACTGATTTGAGAGCGACCGCCGATGCGAAAACCGCTGTGTGAGTTCGAAAAGTGAGTTACAGAATCGCAAGGCTGCTCTCTGGCGGTAGTTTTGATTTGCGTTCCTTAGACAATCTAATTCTTGAAACTCTTACTCATAAAACTGAATCTATCACTCCTCTTTACTGTGCAAAGTATCCTGCTATGGAATTCCCTACCAATTGATATCAGACGAGCTCAGACTTTAAATTTTATAAGTCTCCTTTTTGATAATTTTTCTTCTGCCACGTACTTAGTTACTTCTTATATATAATTGTGACTCAATTAACCTTTGGATTCGCTTTTATATTTTTGTTTATACATATTATTATTTATATTTTTTCTTTAAATTTTACTTTATTTTATTTTAGTTACATATTATTTTGATTTGTTTTGTTAATTTATTATGCACTTCTTTTACTTTACCCGATGTAGGTGTTTCTTTATTTATTGTTCCATATTAGGGTTACCTGGAAGAAATCGCTTGTTAGCGATAAGTCCGCCCGTTGCCTAATAACTTATGTAATCTGCTTTTTTTGTTTTTTATATGTATATTATGGTAAAGAAGTGTAAATAAATAAATTATTGAATATTATTAAACATAGTAAGTGGGAACGGTTCTGCGAAAAAATTGTTAAATATATTAAGGCGGCAAACAAACCTGAAAAAACGGGTGTCGCGAGGAATTGCGTTCCGGCTCGCCCATGAATATTGTAAACAAAAATATTACGAGTGTGTGATGTGAAGTTTAGAGATAGAAAAAGTCCCTGGACACTATGGCCATATATAATTATAGTAGAATAGGTATTATTTATTTAAAAAAAAAATATTGAATTTTTTATGTTCTACAATATTATTTGGACAATTCGATACAAAAAGGTTGAACAAAAATAACTTTTTTCGAAACGCTTATCTACCAGTTTTGGCTTAGTGGCTTTATCGTGCGACCCTCATCCTTGAGGTCGCAGGTTCGGTCACCGGCTGTGCACCAATGGACTTTCTATGTGCGCATTTAACCGCTCGAACGGTGAAGAAAAACATCGTGAGGAAACCGGCTTGCAATAGACCCAAAAAAGTCGACGGCGTGCGTCAGGCACAGGAGGCTGATCACTTATATTAACAAATGATCATGAAACAGATACAAAAATCTGAGGCCTAGGCCTAAACTCCTTCGAAACGGCTCGACCGATGCTTATGAAATTTTATATCCATATTCAGTAAGTCTTAGAATCGGCTACTATCTATCTTTCAAACCCCTACGTGATAAGGGGGTCCATCCCCGAAAAAAATTATTTTATTTTTATGACATTTTTTTGTTTTTATTATTTAATAATATAATTTATACATTAAAATATTACTACTAAGATATATTAATAACAATTATTTAGATTGAAATAAAAAACTAAACTTAACATAAACTAAAATATATCATTAAAAGGAGTCCCTTTAGGCAAGGTTCCGAAGATACTGGCAGCGTTCCCCCTTTGAATTGCTAGACTAATTCTTATTTATTTATTTTATTATTTTATGATACAGCATACAAAAATACATACAACCCCTAACTTTCACCCCTCGATCAACCCCTATTTTTTTATTATAGTAGATAATTATTTTTATTGAACTAAAAAACTTTCCTAGAAATAATATACATGGCAAAACAACGTTTGCCGGGTCAGCTAGTAATATATAATATTCTTTGACCCATCTACATTGACAAACTTATTCATATTTACAACTCGAAAACCTCCTTTAAATAGATTATTTTATATTAATTTTAATCCGACTTCAATTAATAAAAAATAACTTGTTTTTACGATCATTTTCAAAAGTGTAGTCTAGATTGCAAGATCGTGCTTATTTTTAGATCTTGCTCTTTGTTGGTTATGCTATTTATATTTTTTATGTAATAGGAGGCAAACGGGCAGGAGGCTCACTTGATGTTAAGTGATACCGCCGCCCATGGACACTCACAATGCCAGAAGGCTCGCAAGTGCGTTGCCGGCCTTTCAAGAATTGGTACGCTCTTTGAAGGACCCTAAGTCAAATTGGTTCGGAAATACTTCAGTGGGCAGCTGGTTCCACATAGTGGTGTTGCGCGGCAAAAACTGCCTTAGAAAACGCTCAGTTGTGGAACGACGGACGTCGAGGTGATACGGATGGTATTCTGCCTTGACGTCCGATGATGAAACTCAAAAAAAAAATGTTTATTAAGGAACATAAGATACATGTATCACTTATTCCACGTCATTAAATTTCAATTTGTAGGCATCCCTACTCATCGGCACAGAAGACAGAGGGTGTAGGCCGAGAGAAAAAGCCGGCGTAAAAAACTCTCGGTACTCTTTTAAAATAGCAAATCATCAAACAACACTTATTTTAAAACAAATATCGCAAATTAATTAGAGGTAGCCTGTCTAGCACTAGTCCCAGGCCCTTTTATCAACTAGATAATCGTTGACTTTATAGTAAGCCTTTTTACACAGCTTTTCTTTAATACATTTCTTAAATTTATTGTAAGGCAGAGATAAAAGAGCCTCTGGGATTTTATTAAAGAAGAGTATCCCTATCCCCAAAAAAGAATTACTAACTTTAAATAGTCTAGTACGGGGAAATTGCAGCCTGCGTTTGTTCCGTGTATTAACATTGTGCGTACTCAACTCAACTGCAGGTATTAGACCGAACAACTTTTCTCGATGGATCCAGAATTTGAGAGCAGCTTCTACACTCGGTGATCTACTTCATCATATCAGTTGTTGGCCTGTTTCTCTGTCTACTTTCTAGATTCTTTTAACAGTTAGAGTTATACTTAATGCAGACTTTTTTGGAAACAAATACGGCGACACTTTTTTAACCACATTCTTAAAAATCCTTTATACATTCACGAATAATCTAAAACATCTTCTCAACCAATGCTGAAACGAAAGATATTCTTACTGTGCAATAGTTAAATTATAAAATGCAAGTTATGTAGATATAATTGTCAAGGACTTTAATATGACAAAAGGAAGAGACTACGACACAAAGAGTCCTGTGTCCGGTACTGCACTATTTTAAACTAAATATTATCCTTTTTATTGAAGTGAAACTTCTTTAGAATCGTTGTGATTTATAACCGGATGCAACGGAAAAAGCGACAGTAAAAAGAGACAGACACATAAATTAATAGGATTTGGCGTGGGAGAGAGTGAGAAAGCGAGAGTAAAAAGAGACAGACACATAAATTAATAGGATTTGGCGTGGGAGAGAGTGAGAAAGCGAGAGTAAAAAGAGACAGACACATAAATTAATAGGATTTGGCGTGGGAGAGAGTGAGAAAGCGAGAGTAAAAAGAGACAGACACATAAATTAATAGGATTTGGCGTGGGAGAGAGTGAGAAAGCGACAGGTAAGAGACACAAATACAAAAATGTGTAGGATGAAGCCAGGAAAGAATGAGACAGAAATATACATACTATTTTATATTATTTACGGATGAAACGCAATAATAATAATATTAGCGTCACGAAGATGTGCAGAGTTTTTGTCGAAGAAAAGAGAGACAGCGATTGAGAGAGAATGAGAAGGGCGGACTTTATGCAAAATAATTTAAAAATTAAATTTACAATTCGTATTAATTGCGACACTTTCAATATTTTAATGACACTTAAATTAATTAAATTCCTAACATATCTTCCTTGCCAAAGAAGTTTCACTTCTGATATGTGTACTTTGTACGCACGCACTTTTTTGTTTATGATAAAGTTTTTCTTTGTTGGCCTTGACTTGGCCTCCGATTTCTGAATCTGTTTCATGATCATTTTTAAATCCAATAGGCAAGTAGGTGATCAGCAGGTGCCTGACACACGCCGTCGACTTGGGTCTAAGACATGTCGGTTTCCTCACGATGTTTTCCTTCACCGTTCGAGCAAATGTTAAATGCGCACATAGAAAGAAAGTCCATAGGTGCACAGCTGGGGATCGAACCTACGACCTCAGGTATGAGAGTCGCACGCCGAAGCCACTAGACCAACACAGCTCTGAAGCTTGAAAGGTAAATACCAGGTCATAAAATCCGAAAAACAAAAAACTTTGTAACTGTCAAACAGTTGACATAAACCATAGACTCGTGATAGAAATAGAACAATACTAGAAACACGCTAAAAAGTTTTTTATACAAGACTGTCGCCAAGAATATAAAATTTAAAGCGATATTGATTAATGAAAGGGAAATAATATTACTTTAATCTTTTATTCAAGGGTAAATTGTCAATATCATTGAGTTAAAACAATGTCGATGCAAAAAAAAGACAACCTCCTTGATACCTCAACATCTTTGATATTAAGTTCAGTAAGTTTATTATATTAAGTTAAAAATAAATTTTAAATTTCCCACGAAATATTTATTACGTCCTAGTACAGGAAACTGAATATTTTAATTATCTTTTAAATTTAAATAAAGCCGCGTTTTTTATATTTTCTTTCTTCGTTGCAATACAGAAATACAGGACAATTAAATAAAAAGGAGTGCAAAACTACAGAAAATCCTACTAATATTATAAATGCGAAAGTTTGTTAGTATGGATGCTTGTTACTCTTTCACGTAAAAACTACTGAATGGATTTTAATGAAACTTTACAATAATATAGCTTATACATCAGAATAACACATAGGCTACAATTTATAAAGATATTGTGTGAATTGTCCAAAATATCAAGTAAGTACGAGCTATTCTGGCGTGCGCTGCCAAAACCGCTAGAGGTACACATATGTAATGTATGATGGAAATGTTTATTTTAAATAGTACTACAAAAAAGCTCTCCACAGTATATATATATATATGTCTTATGTGTAAGCCATCATAGCCAAAATAGTGAACCATTACTACAATAAAAGTTGATAATATATTTCAAATGCACATTTGGTAGTAATACATTGATTCCTAAATGAAAATATATACTTTTATCGCTTCTGGTATTTAAAGTAGATAAAATATATTTTTCACGCTACATCATTTGGACAAATATTATTTTAATCATGCGCAGACGAAGTCGCGGGCACCAGCTAGTAAAAAATAAATCAGTGACGCTACGACATTTTTAGGTCTTAGATTTATCTATCTGTTTTATGATTTGTCAAAGGCAAGAAGGTGATCAGCGGACTTGGTGGTTGGGTTTTGGGTGATGTCGACAAGCTAGGATATCACGGACAGATACCATACGGACGGATATCATACGCCGGTCTCTTGCCACCGTCAACGTACAACGTCAACGAAAAAAAAAAAAAAACGAAAATTAATCAACAAAGCTTTTTATAAATTTGAGGACTACTTAAATGATCCTAATCCTTGGGATTGAATTGCTCCAGTTCAAACAATTTGTATGACAATACTTGGCGATTAAAAAGAGTGGCGGAAAGTTTCTTGCCAGTTCTTCTTACCCGCTCTACGCCCTTGACTTGCGAACTGGTAGTAAATGTAAATTTACTATTAATTTAACTTGACGATTCAAAAGTGTACTTGGTTACCCACTTGAATAAAGATATTTTGAGTTTGAGTTTACCAAGTCTACTTGAACCGACTGGAATTGCAAGAGAAGATGGCAAGAGACCGGATGGTATGAGTTTGATTCCATGGAAGATGGGTCGGGTGCTGGTATGGGATGCAATCTGTTCAGACCCCTTCCCATCTACATGGAACCTACAACCGAGCTGGTGCGGCTTGTGAAGCGGCCAAAAAGCTAAAGCCTGCAAATACAGGGGTCCGAATATGATTTTGTCCCATTCGGTGTCGAGACCCTTGGTCCGTGGGTAAGGGCGCTATAAGGCTTTTTAAGGAAATAGCAAAAAGGTTAGTCGACATCACAGGAGACCGAAGAGCTGGCAGCTACCTCGGACAAAGAATTAGTCTAGCAATTCAAAGGGGGAACGCTGCCAGCGTCTTCGGAACCTTGCCTAAAGGGACTCCTTTTTGCAATTTGCGATACATTTAAAATAAGTGTTGTTTGATAATTTGCTATTTTAAAAGAGTGCCGAGAGTTTTTTACACCGGTGTTTTCTCCCGGCCTACACCCTCTGTCTTCTTTGCCGATGAGTAGGGATGCCTACATATTCAAATTTAATGACGTGTACTAAGTGTAAAGTGATACCTGTATCTTAAATTCCATAATAAACATACTTTTTTATTTCATTTATTTTTACAAGCCTATAAATTATGACATTGACATTCGAATCGAGAATTACAACCTTGAACTTTATTATTAACAATTTTCTTGACTAAAAACAATAACTAACCTTAAAATATAATAACGAAAATATATTAATTATATTATAAATTTTTAAGTCTTTTCAACTTCGATTTTCTTCCTTTTGGAGAGACTCTTGGGCCATGGGGTTCAAGTGCACAGATAATTAAAGATTTATGTTGGTGCCTGGTAGATAGTACCGGTGTCCCCAGAGCTGGTGCTTTCCAGGCTCAACGAATAAATATCGCAATACAGCGAGGAAGTACTGCCAGCATTAATGGTACACTGCCAGAGGGACCAAACTTTTTAAATTTGTTTTGATTTTCTTTTTAATTTTATGATTACTTTGTAGGTAAAGAAAATTCTAAATTTTCGTGAGCGTCTCTGTGTTTTAATTATATTCCCTACGTATGTTATAAATCAAATATAATTATTTGTGTAAACAAGTAAATAAACCGTTGAATTATAAGTGATTGCTAACGATTTAAGTTTTACATATTTTATGGAATCATCGTCAATATCGCTAATTATAAATTACTAATTCAAATCATATACTATGTTATATCATACATTATAATAAATAAATAAAAAAATCATTTAATCACATAGGTAACATAATGTACACTTATGACTTGTCAGTAAAGAAATACATATTAATGCTTCTAATTTTACATTTACAGCCAGTTCTCAAATCAAGGGCGTAGAACGGAAGAGAAGAACTGGCAATAAACTCTGCGCCACTCTTTTTAATCACCAAGTTTTTTGTTTTACACAACGTTTGTAAGGAGCTGCAACCATTACACCATGTTCCATATGACATCTTAAGTAATAAATATATTAATTTTAAAATAAATTTAAAAAAAAAGATTTGTTCTCTATCAGCAGGAGGCATGGTGAAATAGGAGCACGCATTTACATTCTCGTGGGAACAATACGTAGAAAGATACGCAAATTGTATTAATCATGGGTATAAAAATTGTTTTTTTTTTAATAATATATCTAATTCTATTGATAAATAATGGATTTTATTAATTTAAAATGATGTGGCAGTGAGTGCGTGACGTAATTTTCAGTTAAAACTAATGCAAAGAAAACGATGCATTCGATCTCGTCTGGTTTGCTAAGTGTTGTTAAGTGATACCGCCGCCCATGGACACTCACCCTGCTAGAAGGCTCGCAAGTGCGTTGCCGGCCTTTAGATTGTAGGTGCGTATTCAAATTATGTACGTAATGATTGTTAATAACAGCGGCGCGTGCGGAAGTGAATAAAATAAATAAAATATGTTTATTATGGAATATAAGATACAGGTATCACTTATTCCACGTCATTAAATTTGAATCGGTAGGCATCCCGACTCATAGGCAAAGAAGACAGAGGGTGTAGGAAAGAGGCCGTAAAAACTCTCGGTACTCTTTTAAAATAGCAAATCATCAAACAACACTTATTTTAAAACAAATCGCAAATTAATTAGAAGTAGCCTGTCTAGCACTAGTCCCAGGCCCTTTTATCAACTAGATAATCGTTGACTTTATAGTAAGCCTTTTTACACAGCTTTTCTTTAATACATTTCTTAAATTTATTAAAAGGCAGAAATAAAAGAGCCTCTGGGATTTTAAGAAGAGTATCCCTTTTCCCAAAAAAGAATTACTAACTTTAGATAGCAGCAGATAGAAATTGCAGCCTGCGTTTGTTTCGAGTATTAACATTATGCGTATGTTCAATTCTAGTAAACCTATCACTATTTTTATATACATACATAATATTTTCACTTATAATACCACAAGAGCTTGGAAATAGGAAATGCCCGATAATTTTGAAGCTCGTGTGGTATTCGGGAGATTATTTTTCCGACCCAAATGTCGGCCAATAGAATTGCACCATGAGACGAAATGTACAGTTAACAGTTAATAAGTTATGATTCCGATGAATGTCAAATAGCATTATTGATCTTCCAAATAATTTATGTGTTGCATAGCTATTTGGTACTTTATCCATACATTGTGAAACAGACCCTAAGTTTTACATATTTTATGATATAATCATCATTATCGCTAATTGATAAATTACTAATTAAAAAACATATGACGTAGTAATATCATACATTATGTATTAAAGGAATTATCACTTATAATACCACAAGAGCTTCAAAATTATCGGGTATTTCCCGATAGGTTCGTTGCAAACAATTATTATATTTGTTTGCAGGGAACCTTGAGGGAAATGCCCGATAATTTTGAAGCTCGTGTGGTATTCGGGAGATTATTTTTCCGACCCAAATGTCGGCCAATAGAATTGCACCATGAGACGAAATGTACAGTTAACAAATAAGAATTTCATAATGAATAAAACAACTACTTAATACTTTTCTTGAAGCAACGACCAGAGAAAATTTTCACAAAAAATTATCAGTATAATACCATGTAGGTTGTACCACGTGACGTCGAATGGTGCAATTCTATTGGCCGATATTTGGGTCGGAAAAATAATCATTATTATTAATTTAGCTTTTTATGAGATAATGGTCTAATCGCTGGAACTAAACTCTTTAAACTAAAAACTATGTTTAAAATAAAGAAAGTGCGTGAAGCTATAAAATAAAAACATGTCAGAAGTGAAACTTCTTTGTAAATTAATTATTACTAAAGTAAAAGCCCCAAGAGATGATCATGTACCAGTATATGATCACTCCATGTATTTGTATATCTATATTCACACTGTTTACTATACTATAACTAGTCAAAGTTTTTGAAGTGAAACTTCTTTATCGGGGTTGGAAAAAATTTTAGTGTAACATTTTTTCGTTACGCGTCACATTTTTCCGTTACGCGCCATCTTTTGAAGTGAAACTTCTTTATCGACGTATGGGATAAATTTTGTAGCAGGTTACGCGCCATGTTGCTTTTTGAAGTCAAACTTCTTTATCGGCGTTGGTAAAAAATTTACACACATTTGTCACATTTTTCGGTTACGCGCCATCTTTTTCTTGTCCCTACCACGGTTGATCCGAAGAGATTCGAAGCCATTAGTAACAAAAAAATATAATGACGATAACAATGATAGTAATACTAATAATTCTATTACAATTAATGAAATTCTGTAATAATCTTAGTACTACATAGTAGTACAGTAATAAGTTAAAATGAAATAATTATATTTGTATTCATGTCTATGATAATAAAAGCCTTTTGTTCAACTTTATCTAATTTAACTTTATTTAACCAATTTCTGTAAAGTTGCATATAGAAGATCATTTTTCGAAAAATAAGGTCATAAAGAAGTTTCACTTCTTACGTGTGTACACCTAGTACACGCACACATTTTTTAATTGCATAATTCACTGACTGATCATCAAAACTCTAAGGCACTTCTTTAGACATAGAAGCTTCAAGTTTAGAATACAATTATTGTTTAGAACTGAAATATTTAGCAATTTCGGTCCGATTTTCTAAAAACATATACATAAGCTATTTATGCTATGAATAAATCCGTGCACCTGTGTCTAATATAAAACTGGAATAATAGGTGTAGAAAGAGAGAGGAAGCAGAGGAATCAGTCACCCACGTAGTTCTGTGGCTAACCAACGAACAGAAATCCTCGGAGCAGTGAGATCCCTCTGTGAAGCCTGCGAAGTGCGAAAGAGACTTCTGTGCTTCTGGAAGGAGCTAGGCCTAGTTAGCCAGGACTACGCACAATAGACCAGCCTTTCGCATCGGCGGTCGCTCTCAAATCAGTCGTGAAGCAGTCATTTTATGATTTTGCATTCTGATAAACAATAAACTACAAGCTCCCACCTTTTCAGAATGCCAAATCATAAAATGACTGCTTCACGACTGATTTGAGAGCGACCGCCGATGCGAAAACCGCTGTGTGAGTTCGTGAAGTGAGTTACAGAATCGCAGGGCTGGGACCTTTTAAGGGGTAGAAAGATACACAAATTGTATCAAACATAAAATTTGAAATAATCTTTATAAAAATCTAATTCTATAGATAGTACATTATTTCTGGGAAACATTTTTTTAGTTCAATAAAAATAATTATAATAAAAAATAGGGGTTGATGGTAGAGGGGTGACAATTAAGGGTTGTATGTATTTTTGTATCATAAAAAAAATAAAAACAAAAAGTTTTGTCAAAATATTAAAATTTAGGGGGATGAAAAATAGATGTTGTCCGACTCTCAGAATTACTGAATATGTATAAAAACTTTCATAAGAATCGGTCGAGCCGTTTCGCAGCAGTATGGGAACGAACATTGTGACACAATAGGTAATTTTATATATTAGATCATGGGTTTTTACACGCTTTATATTAGCTTCACCTGTATGTATGTATGTATGTAACCGACTCCTTCGGACTTGATTTTGACCCACTTTTAACGGACAGATTTAATTCAAACTTTGCGCACCTGTCAAAGATCGATGACAATGCAATAATCCGAAAAAAAAATGAAAAAATAAAAACAATTTAACTAAAAAATAAATAATAGTTACAAAAAACTAAAAAAACACGCTTTTAAAGCACGTCAAACTAAAAAGTGAAAAATAATTCCTATTAATAGCGCCCCACGCTTTTTCACAATAATACCAGTATTTTTTGTTCATCACCATTTTCAACCTAAATTAGGAATTATTTTTCACTTTTTAGTTTGATGTGCTTTAAATGCGTGTTTTTTTAGTTTTTTTAAACTATTATTTATTTATTTAATATAATGTGTCAGTGACGTAATTTTCTGTTATAACTAATGCAAAGAAAACGACGGATTCGATCTTGTCTCGTTTGCTCACTGTTGTCAACCACGTATGTGTGTATTCAAATTATGTACGTAAGTATGACCGTAAATAACTGCGGCGCGTGCGTAGAGGAATATCACCGAGCGAGCGCCCTTCTGTTTGTTTTTTCGTTCATTATTTTTCCTATTTACTTTGATGATTGGATGATATATAATCGTATAGGAAAGAAAATAACTACAAAAAAGGGATGCCATTAAAAGAACCAAGTCTCGCAACGCAGTCTATCGTAATAAGTGAGATCTATGTCACCAAGTCCTTCTAATTATTTTATTTTATTTTTACAAGGTACAAAAACAGAAAACAGATTGGTTAAATACATACAATTATTACTTATTACACACTAAACAACATTTGTAAACCTGAAGTCCAATTAAGATCTGCCTTGCGATTCTGTAACTCACCTTTCGAACTCACACAGCGGTTTTCGCATCGGCATAAACAATAAACTACAAGCTCCCACCTTATCAGAATGCCAAATCATAAAATGACTGCATCACGACTGATTTGAGAGCGACCGCCGATGCGAAAACCGCAGTGTGAGTTTGAAAAGTGAGTTACAGAATCGCAAGGCTGTACACAGCATTTTAGTGGAATCTTCAGTGCTGGTTTACCAAATATTAACAATTACGTATTGTATATAATATGTGCATATATTAAACTTACTGACAAAAAAAATGTATGCGTGTACTAGTGTACACACGTAAGAAGTGAAACTTCTTTATGACCTTTGTTTTACGAAAAATGATCTACTATATGCAGCTTTACAGAAATTGGTTAAATAAAGTTAACTTAGATAAAGTTTAAAAATAGTATGTATATTTCTGTCTCATTCTTTCCTTGCTTCATCCTAAACATTTTTGTATTTGTGTCTCTTACCTGTCGCTTTCTCACTCTCTCCCACGCCAAATCCTATTAATTTATGTGTCTGTCTCTTTTTACTGTCGCTTTCTCACTCTCTCCCACGCCAAATCCTATTAATTTATGTGTCTGTCTCTTTTTACTGTCGCTTTCTCACTCTCTCCCACGCCAAATCCTATTAATTTATGTGTCTGTCTCTTTTTACTGTCGCTTTCTCACTCTCTCCCACGCCAAATCCTATTAATTTATGTGTCTGTCTCTTTTTACTGTCGCTTTTTCCGTTGCATCCGGTATGAAATCACAACGATTCTAAAGAAGTTTCCCTTCAAGAAAAAAAATTTAATGACAAAAAATTAAGTTATTCTGGTTGCAAGCCTGCACCGCGAATAATTTTTCTAAATTCATAACTACTATTGTGAAAAGTATCAACATGAGAACACACAGAATTGTAACACTTGCACATTCTAGCGAGCGGACCATTCTGGATACATTGTTGTTACTTGTGGGTACTATAAATAGTTGTTGGTTACGCACAGAACGTCAGTAACTTGATGTCAAGTTTATCCAAAAGATGCTGTCAAGTGAGCCATTTGCTATTTTATGTAAAGTGCACCTTGCGATTCTGTAACTCACTTTTCGAACTCACACAGCGGTTTTCGCAGCAGCGGTCGCGCTCAAATCAGTCATGACGCAGTCATTTTATGATTTGGCATTTTGATACGGTAGTTTATTGTTTATCACAATGCCAAATCATAAAATGACTGCTTCACATAGACATAGACATAGACATAGACATAGACATAGACATAGACATAGACATAGACATAGACATAGACATAGACATAGACATAGACATAGACATAGACATAGACATAGACATAGACATAGACATAGACATAGACATAGACATAGACATAGACATAGACATAGACATAGACATAGACATAGACATAGACATAGACATAGACATAGACATAGACATAGACATAGACATAGACATAGACATAGACATAGACATAGACATAGACATAGACATAGACATAGACATAGACATAGACATAGACATAGACATAGACATAGACATAGACATAGACATAGACATAGACATAGACATAGACATAGACATAGACATAGACATAGACATAGACATAGACATAGACATAGACATAGACATAGACATAGACATAGACATAGACATAGACATAGACATAGACATAGACATAGACATAGACATAGACATAGACATAGACATAGACATAGACATAGACATAGACATAGACATAGACATAGACATAGACATAGACATAGACATAGACATAGACATAGACATAGACATAGACATAGACATAGACACAGACATAGACATAGACACAGACACAGACATAGACACAGACACAGACATAGACACAGACACAGACATAGACACAGACACAGACATAGACACAGACATAGACATAGACATAGACATAGACACAGACATAGACATAGACATAGACATAGACATAGACATAGACATAGACATAGACATAGACATAGACATAGACATAGACATAGACATAGACATAGACATAGACATAGACATAGACATAGACACAGACATAGACATAAAATTAAATAAATAAATAAATCCTTTATTTGCCATGATAGTGGTACAAGATAAATAAAAAATCGAACAACAAGAAAAGTCCGCACAATCAGCCATACATAAACAGGCATGCAAATGTCATAATAAGAAGTCAAGTCATTTATGAGTAATTGTTAAACTTATGTTCTAAATATTCGGTCACGCTATAAAAGCACCTTGACTTTAAAAACCTAATCACCTTCCCCTTGAAAACATTACATGGCAGCGATCTATAATTTCTAGGAAGGTGATTAAATATTCTTAAAGCCATAGCGTAACAATTTTTGGAGTATAGCGCGGTGCAACATGCAGGCACCCGCAGCCGTGTTGGATCCCTCGGTATATACAAACAAGTTTCTTTGTAAGTTTTAAATAATTGTGGATGCTTCTTGACAGTCATAACTGCTTCAAAGATATACAAACTTGGTACTGTCAGAATACCGAGTTCGTGAAAAATTGGTCTACAGCTTATAAGAGGTCCAACGCCCATGATAGCCCTAATACATTTTTTCTGAGTAATAAAAACTTTACGTAGACATAGACATATATATATAGGTATATATATATAGATAAAATTTGTGATGTCATATTTTATTGCACGTTGTTTTACAAGTAAAAAAAAATCTGAATCTGTTATTGTTTCGATACAAGTGAACTTTAGCGATAACATTTACGTCCGACAGCAGGTATTTTTTCATGCTACCGAACTAGCACGCGGATGTGCGGTTGCCGTTTTTACCTTCGTCTAGTATGAATGAATTTTAATAGGTGTTGAATTTATTGACTAATTTTAATAATAATAATAATAATTTGTTTGCAAGAATTTGGTGCAAATGTTATACATACATTATTTTAAATGAAATCAAAAGCATTTATTCATGTAGGTAACACAATGTACACTTATGAACGTCAAAAAGAAATACATATTAAATGCTTCTAATTTTACATTTCCAAAAAGTTCTCAAATCAAGGGCGTAGAACGGAAGAGAAGAACTGGCAATAAACTCTCTACCACTCTTTTAAATCGCCAAGTTTTTTGTTTTACACAACGTTTGTAAGGAGCTGCAACCATTACACCATGCTCCACATGACATCTTAAGTAATTAATAGTTAATTAATAATAAAAAATTAAAAACAAATATTTGTGCTCTATCAGTCCTTTATCACATTATTAAAATATATTATTATGCATTCAAATGAATATTAATTATAATGTTTCAAGCAAGCATTAATTTTTTTTTTTTTCAAAAGATGTACATTAAGTCAATCTTAAATAACTCTAGTTGGAAGATCTTTGAATGTTTTTGATAAATTAATATAAACCTAAATTGTCATACAAAAGGAGTTTTCCTATACATTATACAATGCCAGATAACTTTTTGGCATAGCCAATTTCACCCCGTGTCATGTTTGTATAATATAAAACCTTTTAATAGTACGAAAATATGCCCTTGTGTTATATAAAAAAAGTGCGTGCGTACAAAGTACACATGTCAGAAGTGAAACTTCTTTGGCAAACTAATTTTTAATTCTTGTTCATATTTATACAAATCTAAAACTTTAGATTTCCGAGCCTTAGAGGGAGGGCAAAAGGAAGATATATTAGGAATTTCATGAATTTAATTGTCATTAAAATATTGAGTGTCGACAATTAATACAAATAATATATTTTTTTAAATTATTTCTTCTATAATAAAAACACGTGGCATTTATTTTACAATTCGTCATTTGAGATTTCAATAAACTATTTTGCATAAAATATAAAATACTAATATTTAATAAATTCTCTTTACGATATTTTAATTTTAAAAATAGAATTTATATAAGGTAATTCGACGTTGTCACTCTCTCTCAGCCGGTCTTAATCGCTCTCTCGCATTGCGCTGCACATCTTCGTGCGTTTCCGTAAAAATTAAAATCTATATATATAAAAATGAAACCCGTTTTCCGTTGTCACGACATAACATGAAAACGGCTTGACCGATTTGTCTGATTTTTTTTATAATATACCTTGAAGTACGGAGATGGTTCTTACGGAGAAAAATTAAAAAAAATTGAGTGAAAAAGTCTAAAAACAACACTTTTCTATATTCCCATACAAAATATTCGTAATAATACTTAAAAGTGAATTTGAACTTTAACACCATAGCATAAAGTTCAAGTGTTAGTGGAGGGGTAGGTAAATTTTTATTTTTTGACATAATGTATTTGTTGTCTTATCAATTTTTTTTTTAATCTTACTAGCTAGACCGGTGTCCCGAATAGCAGAATAAGTATTTTAAACAAATAAAGAATCGACTGTTAGGCGGTACGATGTTCGCCAGGCCAGCTAGTTATATATAAAAGCTATAACGTTTTTCTATGTTGTGTATGTAATTACGTCTTTAATTAACATATTTTAAAAATATTGACGCTAGTGCATTAAGAGTGTCATCGCTCATTAACATAAAGAAATATTTAATCATATAACTGATTAATGGGACGGGTATTCAACATTGCATCGTATGTTATTCGTAAATACTAGATATATCTAAATATATAAAACAAAGTCGTGTTAGTTACACCACTTTTAACTCAAGATCGGCTGGACCGATGTTAGTTATCTCTTTTTTGGTGGATTCTTCCGCTCCAAATAGCAGAATAAGTAATAAAATATCGGATAAGTTATCGAATAAAAATGAATTAATTTTACGAATGCAAACAGTATGTGGTGCCATCTGTTGACAGAATTACGCATATAAAAGAAACCTACCACTTTGATCTTGCGCAGGATAACAAAACAAAAAATGTTGTATATCAGAAAGTGCTTTAACATGCAGTATCGCATGGCGCTAGAGAGAAGAGACCGAATGTGTAAAACAGCCATTCTTCTTTCGCAATGGCAAGCAATAAAACATTTCTGTATTTATGCAATGAAATCCTAAATTAAGTTTAACTAAAGTTAACACGATATTATTAGACTGTTAGGCGGAACGAAATTCGCCGGGTCCGCTAGTATATTACTATATCTAACTAGCCATAAATACTGTTACATAAAAACTTTTCTTTGTTCAAACTTTTTAATTATTTTGAATTTGGAACGTGTATTAAAAACTTCTTTCGATTTTGCGCCATTTCACATATTTTTTCGTGTTCATTATCAAATAACAATATGGAATGCGATGTTAAAGAAAATAGGATTGCAGTAATCGCTTTTCATAAAGTGGTTATGGAGCGGTCACTTCGTCTGCCGAAGACCAGAAAAGATCGGGGCTGCCGCGTGCTGTTAGAACTACAAAGGTACGAGAATATAAGTGCGTGCTCCTATTTCACTATGCCTCCTGCTGATAGATGACAAATATTTGTTTTTAATTTATTGAAGTGAAACTTCTTTATCGGGGTTGGAAAAAAATTTAGTGTAACATTTTTTCGTTACGCGTCACATTTTTCCGTTACGCGCCATGTTGCTTTTTGAAGTCAAACTTCTTTATCGGCGATGGAATGAAAGTTCTTTATCGACGTATGGGAGAAATTTTGTAGCAAATCGTCACGTTTTTCGGTTACGCGCCATCTTTTTCTTGTCCCTACCACGGTTGATCCGAAGAGATTCGAAGCCATTAATAACAAAAATATATAATAACGATAACAATGATAGTAATAATTCTATTACTATTAATGAAATTCTGTAATAATCTTAGTAGTAATAAGGTAAAATGAAATAATTGTATTTGTATTCAGACATGAGTCTATGATAATAAAAGCCGTTTATTAAACTTTATTTAACCAATTTCGTTAAGTTGCATATAGTAGATCATTTTTCGAAAAATAAGGTCATAAAGAAGTTTCACTTCTTACGTGTGTAAACCTAGTACACGCACACATTTTTTTTTTTTATTATTAATTCCGTAAGATGTCATGTGGAACATGGTGCAGCTCCTTACAAACGTTGTGTAAAATAAAAAACTTGGCGATTAAAATAGTTGCGGAGAGTTTATTGCCAGTTCTTCTCTTCCCTACGCCCTTGATTTGAGAACTGGCAGTAAATGTAAAATTAGAAGCATTTAATATGTATTTCTTTTTTGGCGTTCATAAGTATACATTGTGGTTACCTTTGTGAATAAATGATTGCATGCAGGTTATTTTGCGCTATGGACATTATTTATACTCATTTTAAGCTTTTGCGATAGCTTAAACAAGTTAAGACTTAAATATAGGTCGCTGTATGCTCGGGCTGTGCGATACAAAACTGAGTTTGACGGATGAAACGTCACGAAGATGTGCAGCGTTTTTGACGAAGAAAAGAGAGAGAGCGATTGAGAGAGAGTGAGAAGGATGAATTATAGAAATTATATTTTTAAAATTCAAATTTTCGTAAAGAGTATATTATACAAAATAGTTTATTGAAATCTCAAATGAAGAATTGTAAATTAAAATGCCACGCGTTTTTATTATCGAAGAAATAAATAAAAAAAATTAAATTTATAATTTGTATTAATTTTCGACGCTTAATATTTTAATGACACTTAAATTCATTAAATTCCTAACATATCTTCCTTTTTCCCTCCCTCTAAGTCTCGGAAATCTAAGGTTTAGATTTGTATAAATATGAACAAGGCTTAAAAATTAGTTTGCCGAAGAAGTTTCACTTCTGACATGTGTACTTTGTACGCTCGCATTTTTTTTCATAGTTTGTGTTGATGTGTGGACAAAACAAAAGACTGTTTACCAAACCATTAGTTAAGATTGATATGGCCATGTTGTCATTACGTGATAACATACGATGTTGTTAGCTTATTACGTAATAACATAAGACAGAAGGTACTATAGGACCTGAATTAACCCACTTGAAATCAAATGGATCTCACTTTTTACGGTTGGAGAAGATGGTTGGTTTTTTACCAGTTTTGTTTTTGATTACTAAGAACTTTTACTTTTTGGAACGAAGTTCCTTATCGCGCTTTGTGAAAGGGGGCTAGACGGAATAAATTCTTACGAAAAGTTGTCACGACACTTTTTTTGCTATTTGCTATTGTAATACACCGGTTCTCGTCCGATCACCGAAGTTAAGCAACGTCGGGCGAGGTCAGTACTTGGATGGGTGACCGCCTGGGAACACCTCGTGATGTTGGCTTTTTTTTTTCGTCGTAAGATTGGTGTCGAGAAAATCTATCATACTGTTATGATACCAATTAACATATAAATTAATCGAAATGAATTTCGTTCCAGCCGGGTGTCCCTTGACACCTCTAAAGTTTTTTTTTTTTAGTAGAAATAGCGAAATGCTTGTATTTTTTAAAAGGTTTTCATCCCATTCCATAT
Source organism: Pieris napi (assembly GCF_905475465.1). Taxonomy (NCBI): domain Eukaryota; kingdom Metazoa; phylum Arthropoda; class Insecta; order Lepidoptera; family Pieridae; genus Pieris; species Pieris napi. The sequence goes on along the minus strand of NC_062251.1, from coordinate 1,478,930 downwards.
TGTTATTTGATAATGAACACGAAAAAATATGTGAAATGGCGCAAAATCGAAAGAAGTTTTTAATAACACGTTCCAAATTCAAAATAAATAAAAAGTTTGAACAAAGAAAAGTTTTTATGTAACAGTATTTATGGTTAGATATAGTATTATTACTAGTATTTACGAAGAACATACGATGTAATGTTGAATACCCGTCCCATTAATTAGTTATATGATTAAATATTTCTACTACTGGTAAAAGTTATTAAATTAACCAATTATTCTGAAGTATTGTTGCAGGTCCTTATATTTTATAGAACAGGGAGCAAACGGGCAGGAGGTGCATCTGATGTTGAGTGATACTGCCGCCCACGGACACTCAATGACACAGGGCTCGCGAGTGCGTTGCCGGCCTTTTAAGAATTGGTACTTATAGAACAGGGGGCAAACGGGCAGCAAGCTCACCTGATGTTAAGTGATACAGCCGCCCATGGATGCATGAAGGTCGCGAGTGCGTTGCCAGCCTTTTAAGAATTGGTACTTATAGAACAGGGAGCAAATGTGTAGGGGGACCACCTGATGATGAGTGACACCGCCGCGCCGCCCACGGACACTCAATGACACAGGGCTCGCGAGTGCGTTGCCGGCCTTTTAAGAATTGGTACTTATAGAACAGGGGGCAAACGGGCAGCAAGCTCACCTGATGTTGAGTGATACCGCCGCCCATGGTCACTCAATGACACAGGGCTCGCGAGTGCGTTGCCGTCCTTTTAAGAATTGGTACTTATAGAACAGGGGGCAAATGTGCAGGGGGACCACCTGATGTTGAGTGATACCGACGCCCATGGATGCATGAGGGCTCGCGAGTGCGTTGGCGGCCTTTTATGAATTGGTACTTATAGAACAGGGGGCAAACGGTCAGCAAGCTCATCTGATGTTAAGTGATACCTCAGCCCATGGATGCCAGAGGGCTCGCGAGTGCGTTGCCGGCCTTTTAAGAATTGGTACTTATAGAACAGGGGGCAAACGGGCAGGAGGCCCCCCTGATGTTGAATGATACCTCAGCCAATGGATGCCAGAGGGCTCGCGAGGGTACTTATAGAACAGGGGGCAAATGGGCAAGAGGCTCCCCTGATGTTAAGTGATACCGCCGCCCATGGATGCCAGAGGGCTCGCGAGTGCGTTGCCGGCCTTTTAAGAATTGGTACTTATAGAACAGGGGGCAAACGGGCAGGAGGCCCCCCTGATGTTGAATGATACCTCAGCCAATGGATGCCAGAGGGCTCGCGAGGGTACTTATAGAACAGGGGGCAAATGGGCAAGAGGCTCCCCTGATGTTAAGTGATACCGCCGCCCATGGATGCCAGAGGCTCGCGAGTGCGTTGCCGTCCTTTTAAGAATTGATACGCTCTTATATGTGACTTATATATTCTGTATTCAATTGCCCGTTGATTTTTATTGTTACTTTGGTCAATCATTGAGATTCCTTCTATTACTTTTAAGAAACATAATTTAATATTAATTGTTTCATAATTTGGAATCATTACTTAACTAGTAAAACGAATATTGTTACGAACAATCAAAGCAGCCCTGCGATTCTGTAACTCACTTTTCGAACTCACACAGCGGTTTTCGCATCGGCGGTCGCTCTCAAATCAGTCGTGAAGCAGTCATTTTATGATTTGGCATTCTGATAAGGTGGGAGCTTGTAGTTTATTGTTTATCTGACTGCTTCACGACTGATTTGAGAGCGACCGCCGATGCGAAAACCGCTGTGTGAGTTCGAAAAGTGAGTTACAGAATCGCAGGGCTGATCTTACAACTGGTAAGAGAAAACCCGGTAGACCGAGGCTGCGTTGGTGGGACTGTCAAGGATCTCAATAGGTGTTCAAAGTAGGACGCAAGAAGGACGAAATAGATGGCGATGGCAAAGTCAAAGTCAAAAATCATTCAGTCAATATAATCAGGTATCACTTATCATCAGGTGAGCCTCCTGCCCGTTTGCCCCAGGTTTTATAAAAAAAAAAAAGTCAATATAGGTAACACAATGTACACTTATGAACGTCAAAAAAGAAATATATAGTACTTTTCATGAAAGAAGTCCCGCGGATATTTTTGGAACTAAATTTGACAGGTCGGCAATTTTGTCATTCGTCGATGTTATCAAGTTCGTTTGTTGTGGTAGATTTGAATTTTTAACTAGCTTAGTGCATTTTAAATATTGATTACAATGCCAAAAGTTGTAAAAAGTTCGGCTCGAGAAATGATATTAAAGGTGAAAGAGTTCTGTGAAGCGGAACATAAGAATCAAGGTGTTTTAATACCACTAAACAATGTTCGGAAGAGAATTGCCGCCATAACAGGTACTTTTTAGAGTTGCCATTTAATATTTTTTGCTGTATTGATGGGACTTTTATGATATAAATTCGTTTTTGCGACAAAATTGAACAAATACATAACGTGATGAAACTAGGTAACTGAAATTAAAACATATATTACATATTACATAAGCATTATAAACTTAAAGTTATTATTATTTTATATTGTTCATAATTTAATTGCAGGTGTGTCAGAGAAAACTGTAACAAGAATTACAAACGAAGGTATAACAGCGGTGTGTACTTCGAATAAAATTGTAACCCAACAATTATGCAATAAAACTCTGAATAAAAAATTGTATTGCTTTTCTTTACCCTATTTTCTCAACTTTTCCCTGTAAGTAGGTAGAACACCGCTAATATAAGTAAATAAGAATATACTTTTTACATAACAGAAATATTGTTTCATCGAAGTATGCAGAAAATAATATTACTTGATAAATTACATCTGCTAAATGTAAATAAAATAGGTAAATTTTTTACTCATAAATGGCAACATTACGTCATGCGATTGCAGCGCCGCGTCTGGGGGACTTCTTTCATGAAAAGGACTATACATTAAATGCTTCTAATTTTACATCTACTGCCAGTTCTCAAATCAAGGGCGTAGACCGGAAGAGAACTGGCAATAAACTCTCCGCCACTCTTTTTAATCGCCAAGTTTTTTGTTTTACACAACGTTTGTAAGGAGCTGAAACTATTACACCATGTTCCACATGACATTTAAGTGATAATAATAAAATAAATTAAAAACAAAGATTTGTCCTCTATCACTAGGAGGAATGGTGAAATAGGAGCACGCATTTACAAAGATTTAGTCTAGCAATTCCAAGAGGGAAACGCTGCCAGTATCTTCGGAACCTTGCCTAAAGGGACTCCTTTTAATAATATATTTTAGTTATTATATTTTAAGTTTATTTATTGTTATTATTGTGCTTTTTTGTGTTGTCCCTTCTGTAATAATGTTTATTTAATCAGGTAATAAAAAATTAATTAATTATTGTACTACGCACCTACTAAACCCGCTGATGATGATGTCATCGACGTAGTGACGATATTTCTCTGACATAAGTATCTTTTAGTTATTTTTAATCGATAAATAACAAGTACTTACGTTTGAGCGCCCTTTTCTTGTATTCACTCGCGCAGTTTATCGAACACAAATTTTACGGTAATTTTATAGCTATTTGATTAACATTTTACGATTGTGAGGATAAAATCGATTTGTTGAGCTGTTTGGACTCGCAACCCTAAGATTGTGCGTTCAAAACCCGGGTAAATATGCGGAATACATGGGAGGATGCCTTCAATTGGAACTTCAGTATGTAATTATAAATTTATGGGGGAAATAGGCCAGGGGGCTAGGTGGTACAATTATTTAGGGAGATTTTTAGAGGGTATTTATTCAATTTTTTGACGTGATAACGTCTTTAAAATCGTTTTAGTCGGGTGACATGTTCAGAAACTTGTGTCACACCAAAACCTCACGAGCGCGATCGCAGGTGTAACGAGAGAGAGACGGACCGATCTCCCGTCTCATCTCGAGCGCTGCCAGTCATTCCGTGAATGTATGAAGAAAAATGTATATCATAGTCGAATAAGTAAACTTGTCATTTTACACCCGAAATTTATCATCAAAAGTGTGAATAAAACGATAGATGTAATTTAAAATTTGAAAAAATTGTTATCTTCATTAATTCCTTACTTCCCAAAAACTTATATCACCAATAAGACGTTATCACGTAAACATCTCGATCGTAAACCTACATTACAAACAACCAAAATTTTTTTTCTTAAAAACGCACGATTCTATACACTTTAATTATGCCTCGAATCAAATCAACAAACGAAACCAAATAAACTCAAAGCGTAGTGAAGGTGGGTGTCAACACACTTAAATATATATGTCACCGTAAAATTTTAAAAACCGTTAGATTGTAATCTATCGCGCGAGATTGTAAACTGTCGAAAGATTGTGAACCTCAACGAACTGCTTACAATTTAACGTATTTTTATTCGGTAGATTGTAATCTATCGAAGTGAAACCGTCAAATTGTGAAACGGATCGCACCTCGCGCGCTGATTGGTTGAACGGAATATGCCCCGCGCCACCATATTTGTTTGTTAATTAGTTTTTTGTCGAATGTCGAAAATTAATGAAATTTTCTTTCATTTCATTTCCAACACTAACTTAGTTATCATTCAAACTTCTTTGGTCAATCACAGATTAATTTTACTTCCCAAAAATTTCACATAACTAATTCTAAAGCTGTGAGTTACTTTCAACACGACATCAATTTACATTCATCAAAACAATCAATTTACATTTACCGAATAATAATACGTTAAATTGTAAGCAGTACGCTGAGGTTCACAATCTTTCGACAGTTTATAATTTCGCGAGATAGATTACAATCTAACGGTGTTTACAATTTTACGTTAACATATATATATATAAATAGAAAATTAAAACAAAGTTATAAAGTTTGGTCCCTGTTGCCACTTCAAGGCACTTCTTTGTGTATTGCTATGATTCGTCAGAGAAGTCACCAGCTCTGGAGTCACTAGTACCAGGCCTTAAATCTTCAATTAGCGCCTTGATCACAGCGCAAGAGTCCAAAGGAAACAAATTAAAAAAGGATTTTATGAAACCACGGTAAAAGTGAAACTTTTTTTCACATTATAGACATTTAACTAATAAATTTTGGAATAATAATATTAAGGGTATAAAAATCGCTTTATCAATCTTAATTTTATACTTGGATTTGAAATGATAATGGCAAATAATAAAAGTAGACTAAGTCTCCAAGTAATATTTTTATTGAACTCTGTGTCTTAGAGAGTACGACATACATAATACTTAACAATTATTTAGATTATATACACATATTAAATAATAGTCTATACACTACACGGTCAGCTGCTGCGAACTATAGGCGCCGCCATATTGGCCTTGGCTGCTCTGACGAGCGCCTTTTACTTTATCCCTACTCCGCGGCCGACCGTCACGCGACATGCGACACACAGACGAAAAAAATTGAGACGATGTAATAAAAGTTTCACTTAAATAAAAGAATAAATAGTCGATTAAAAGAAGCGAGTAATCTGTGTGTGTGTTTACTTTATATACGTAAACAACGTCAATGAAATTATATCGTAAAGTATTAGACAATATTTGGACAGGTGGACAAAAAATGGAAATACATACAATTAGAGTTTATTTAGCTCTGCCGATTATTAATTTATGCACAAATATACATACACTATTACAATACTAAGCCAATATATATACGATTAAGTCTGAGAACAGCCTTGCGATTCTGTAACTCACTTTTCGAACTCACAAAGCTCCCACCTTTTCAGAATGCCAAATCATAAAATTACTGCTTCACAACTGATTTGAGAGCGACCGCCGATGTGAAAACCGCTGTGTGAGTTCAAGTGAGTAAAAGTGAGTTACAGAATCGCAAGGCTGGAAAAAGTCGCTGGAGCCTAAACCTGAAGTGTAAGGAAGCAATAGGAAGCCCAAATAATGGATTTTTTCCATTTTTTATTGATTTGCGACACGCTGTAGTATCTTGATGAAATAGCACTTTCTTCTTCTGCAAATGGGGCTGTTTTTCCGCTATTTTCTTCTTCAAACGCTACGCTGTCGCTGTTAAGTATTTTCCTTTTTCAGATAGTCGTATAACATGCGCATCTCAAAATAAGTATACGGTTTTAGTTTTGTAGAGATGGTATAAATAGCAATGTATGTTTAAAAAAAAGTGCGTGCGTACCGTACCGTAGAATATATTATAGTCTATATGCAGTAGTGTGTACGATGTGTTTATTTCGAAGTCACTGATTAAACGAATTAAGTAGTCACGATTTGAAATAAATTCGTAAATTTTTGTATTTAATGAAAATAAATGTTTATTCAATAAATAGTCATCGTTATCTGGAAAAAAATCGTAATATTTTATTTTATCATTATGACATATTTAGTTCCTATCACAATCTGTTCTTTTCTGCATATTACTTTTACAAAATAATGTCGATGTTTCATATCAGGCGTACCGTGACGGCTCACATTTTTTTTTGTTTTACAAGATGTTTGTAACTGCAACCATAACACCTTGTTCCACATATCTTCAGTAATTAATAATAATAAAATAAATTAAGAACAAGTACTTGTCCTCTATCAGCAGGAGGCATGGTGAAATTGAGAGCACGCACTTACATTCTCGTGGGAACAACACGCAAATCATAGTCGAAATAACTAAAATAACAATCGCAAATCAGAAATATATTAAATATTTAATTGTTTGTATTTCTAGATCTAGTTTATTGTCTTTTTATTGCATAATTTCTGCTCTTTATGGTTGTTATGTTGCCCTTTAAATGTTGTCATTTCTGTACATGCATGTACCTATAGTTTTTGTTTGTCGTCGCGATCTCTAGGGAACTATTTAAAAATATTAATATTATGACAGTACCGTGCCAATTCATTTATAATACTACAAATTTATTTATTTTTATCTCACGAATTTATTGTTTTTTTTTATTATTACTCTTTAATGTATAATATTCTACGCTTTCAATATTTGTAAATATGTGAGGAACATGTATACTTCGTAAGTAATACTTTGTGCCTATTTAGTATAGTAGTTTTATTATAGGACTATTATTTAACTAATGTATACAAAATATTGTAAATATATTTTAAAAGAGTAAGTAAAGTCTTGCCAATTCTTCTCCACACGAAACTACGTTTTGGAAGGGGGAAATTGGAATCATCTTTATATTTTATTTAACGTTTGAAAAGTGTCATTTTAGGTGGTCTAATTGGAATAAATGATTTGTTTGAATGAATGAATTGTACGTGTGCCTTCTTAAAATAAATAAATAATGATTATTTCCACACTGTATTTATGATCTACATACTTTTCTTTTTCCTTTTTTAGAAACTTTAAATGTTGTTTGCCTACTCATATATTATGTACTTACTTTTTTGTTATGATATTTTGATATTGATTTGCATATTAAAGAAATGCGAGTTTATACGTTTGTTGTTACTTAGCAAAAACTTTCTTACTCTTAAAATAAATCCTTTATTAATTTAATTTCAAAGCATACCCCACCCATGCCCACACGACTACCACCTTTAATTAATTATAAGGGCCGATTTACATTATCTTAGTGTTTAGGAGAGTGCTTTAGGATAGTACTTTAGTTGAAACATGTAAACGCTACTTGCTTTAGTACAGTTCTACTTGACTTTCAAGTTGAATCAAAATAGAATCGCTTTTTATTTTTGTTTCAAGTGATACCCGTCCCGCGCCCGCGCACCCCCCGAGATCTTCCCTCGTTGTGTGTAAACACGTAATTTAGTCAAATCTTTAGGAGAGTGCATAAGTGCCGTGAAACGCGTGCGTGATTTTTGATTTTTAAAGATGGCTAAATGGTCGGAAGATACAACTATCAAATTTGTGTCTGAATATGTTGTTCACGAATGTTTGTGGAACGTTAAAAACAATTTATACAAAAACAAACAGGCTAGGCATTCGGCATACACTGCCTTAAAAGAAGCTATTTTGTTTATTATTTATATTTAGTTTATTTATTTCGAATAAAATCTCGTCTTCTATTTGTTCCATAACTACAGTTAGTATTTTGCGTAGAATAGAGCGTATTTGCCGACGTCGTTGCGCGTTCATTGTGGCGCTGTAATGATACTCTACTAGAAGAAATGTAAACGTTCACTCGCAACGCACTAAAGCACTAAAGAACTTGCCTTTCAAGTTGTACTAAAGCACTCTCCTAAACACTAAGATAATGTAAATCGGACTTAATGGATAGAAATCCAGGGTAAACAGCGTGTAAGAAGTAAAAATCATCGTTAGTGGACGGGTATTGCGACTGCGGAAGAGTTGCAGCAGCTGCCACAGAACAGGCTTCACGAGACTGAAGGCCAAGGTCCTGTAGTGGAGAGGAACCAAAAGAAAAAGAATTTAAATGAACGTCAAAAAACAAATATACATTAACTGCTCCTAATTTTACATATACTGCCAGTTCTCAAATCAAGGGCGTAGAACGGACGAGAACTGGCAATAAACTCTCCGCCACTCTTTTTAATCGCCAAGTTCTTGTTTTACATAATGATTGTAAGCAGCTGCAATCATTGCACCATGTTCCACATGACATCTTAAGTAATAAATAATAATAAAATAAATTAAAAACAAAGATTTGTCCTCTATCTGCAGGAGGCATGGTGAAATTGGAGAATAATAATTATTTTTCTTTAGGTTACTAGAGTCCGTTCTGGTTATTTGTTAAGGTTCTATTTTTATATCTCTATATATGTATATAAAATTCTCGTGTCACAATGTTCGTTCCCATACTCCTCCGAAACGGCTCGACCGATTCTTATGAAATTCTTTATGGACATTCAGTAAGTCTGAGAATCGGCTACTATCCAGATTTTAAACCTCTAAGTGATAAGGGGTGTACACTCCCAAAAATACATACAACCCTTAATTTTCATCTACCCTCAACGATCAATCCCTATTTTTTATTTATTAGTTAAGAACTTATAATTTGAACTCTGAGGTTGATATAGAGAAAATTCAGAAAAACCTAAAAAGTTTTCATTCCGGATAACCGGAAAAGTGGGTATGTACCTACTAAAAAGTTAGATGAAGTTCTCGGGGGCAGCTAGTATTACGATAATAATTCCTAATTTAGGCTGAAAATGGTAATGAACAAAAAATACTGGTATTATTGTGAAAAAGCGTGGGTTGCTCGATAGACGAAAAATATGGCACAGAGAACTTATTTATTTTTTAGTTACATTTCATTTTTTTTCTTCGGATTATCGCATTGTCATCGATCTTTGACAGGTGCGCAAAGTTTGAATTAAATCTGTCCGTTAAAAGTGGGTCAAAATCGAGTCCGAAGGAGTCGGTTACATACATACATACATACAGGTGAAGCTAATATAAAGCGTGTAAAAATTGAAAGCCGTTTCGATATTTGTTCCGAAGTTATCGGAGGAAATGAATGGATACGTTGGTTTCACAAAGGACGAATGCGGACAAAATCGGCTGACTAATCTGACAAGATCACTTATGATTGACAATTTATAAGTTTTTACAGCTCCTAAAGATATACATAGGCAAACAGATTGTTAAATAAATATAAGAAACAGAAAACATGAATAAATAATAGTTTAAAAAAACTAAAAAACACGCTTTTAAAGCACATCAATTGCTCGAGAGACGAAAAATATGGCACAGAGCGCCCCACGCTTTTTCACAATAAAACCAGTATTTTTGGTTCATTACCATTTTCAGCCTAAATTAGGAATTACTTTTTTGATGTGCTTTAAAAGCGTGTATTTAGTTTTTTTAAACTATTATTTATTTTTTAGTTAATTTTTTTTTTCGGATTATTGCATTGTCATCGATCTTTGACAGGTGCGCAAAGTTTGAATTAAATCTGTCCGTTAAAAGTGGGTCCGTGGGTCAAAATCGAGTCCGAAGGAGTCTGTTACATACATACATACAGGTGAAGCTAATATAAAGCGTGTAAAAAAGTGCGTGCGTACAAAGTACACATGTCAGAAGTGAAACTTCTTTGTAAATTATTTATTGAGTAATTATGCCCAAATCCCATAATTTAATTTTGCCAGTCTTTCTATATTAATGAATAATAATGCTAATTAAAAACCAGAACCAAAATTAGTTGTTGTTATAATACCACCATTAATATGGTAATTACCAAGTAATATAACAAATTCATTACTATCATAATTACTTATGTCCACATTTTCTAAAATAGTCAACTGTTCTGTGCCCTTATAAAACAAACTAACAAAAAAAATGGTAATTTGTTACTTAATGAAATAATAATGATATTGATATGTATTAAAAACATCATCGGTGTTCAAGCATGAGTAATTGCGCCACAATATTATACTAGCACGTCTTTATTAAATAAAAAAAATTCGACTAAAACGCTGCACGTCTTCGTGACGGTCCTTCAAGCAAATGTGACGGCGTCCATGCGTCGGATTGTCTCTCTCCCTAAAATATGGCGAGGGGGCCGATGGCTGGCCATGCGTCATACTCGTGAACGGGTGCTACTTGTGGTGACTGGTCGTACTTGAATTCGTGTATTTGCGTGTTGTTCCCATGATAATGTAAGTGCGTGATTCTATTTTACCATGCCTCCTGCTGATAAAGGATAAATCTTTTTTTTTTTAATTTATTTTATTATTATTAATTACTTAAGATGCCATGTGGAACATGGTGTAATGGTTGCAGCTCCTTACAAACGTTGTGTAAAACAAAAAACTTGGCGATTAAAAAGAGTGGCGGAGAGTTTATTGCTAGTTCTTCTCTTCCGTTCTACGGAATGATTTGACAACTGGCAGTAAATGTAAAATTAGAAGCATCTATTATGTATTTCTTTTTTTTTATGGCTCTGGCACGGTTTGTGCATTAGCCAGCGTCAAGTATAAGATTTTTATAATTCGCACTTGTAATTTGCCATCCTCGGCCTAGAACGTATTGCTACGTTCTAAACCTTCACAGTCTCCTTTTGAGCATACTCACTGCTTGCCTTAGAAATTCGACCGTGCCCTCCATGTACGATTTAGGCACTCGCCCGGTACCGCACAACCCTCCCAAAGGCCGAGAACAAATTTAAATTAAATTAAAACTTGTCCTCGAACCGGGAATCGAACCCGGTACCCCTCACCTAGCTGCCACTTAATAAGACCGCTAGGCTATGAGGCCCCTCTTCAGGTTCTTAAGTGTACATTGTGTTACCTATATGAATAAATGACTTTGACAATCATTTAGTTTGAGGAACCTTTAAAGGCTTTTATCGGTGGTGGAAATAAAAAACAGCATACTATACATTATATATTACATGTTTTTACATTGACTAGACATTTGACTAGATATAATTTGTGCTATTATATACTAATTACATCAATTAGAAATAATTCTGCTATATCGGCAAAAAATTATAAATCATGTACTCGATTCTCGAAGGACCAAAAAGCTGAACATTTCTCTAAACCCGTACAAAAACAACATTATCTTATAAACTAATCCAGGTCCAGAAGAAGGTCTGTTGTTTATTATTGATTTTTTTTTTAATTTGAATGTTTATTTGTACTTTAGAGTACATTAACGATATTATCATTGGATCTGTAATTTGTCGGATTACGAGGTACTCTTTTGTGAAAAATTCTGGACTATTCCGGCCTTAGGCAGTAGGTATTCTATAATCCGACAAATTCGATAGTCCGACAATGCCCTGCAAAATGTTTGTCAGTTTACCGGGGATCCATTATACATACTTTGCTAAAATATAAAAAAAAAAAACTTTAGAGGTGTCAAGGGACATCCGGATGGAACGAAATTCCTTTCGATTAATTTATACGTTAATTGGTATCATAACAGTATGATAGATTTTCTCGACATCAATCTTACGACGAAAAAAAAAAGCCAACATCACGAGGTGTTCCCAGGCGGTCACCCATCCAAGTACTGACCTCGCCCGACGTTGCTTAACTTCGGTTATCGGACGAGAACCGGTGTATTACAATAGCAAATAGCAAAAAAGTGTCGTGACAACTTTTCGTAAGAATTTTTTCCGTCTAGCCCCCTTTCACAACGCGCGATAAGGAACTTCGTTCCAAAAGTACTTTATTATAGGTAACTAGCTGTCTGTCTCTTTTAATTATTTTGATTGAATGCCGCTTTTACGCTATTTGTATAGGCAATAACAAATAAATGCCATATAATATTTATACTAAAAACAAACAAAGAATAAAATTATACAACATAATAAAACTATAATATATTTGGCTTCATTAACTGAAGTTAAACAAAATAGACGCAATACAAGCATTCTGTCTTGTTTACTCTTATACACTTCTATATATGACTACCTAATTTTGTTATGAGACCCAATCTATTCCGTACTTCATCTAAGTTCATTGTCACAGTAATTCATAGAACAAGGCTGAAGTCAAACAAAATAGACGCAAAATAATCATTCTATCTTGTTCACTCCTATACAGTTTTATATACGACTGTCTCAGTTTAGTAATAAGACCCAATCTATAACATTCTTCATCTATGCTCATTGTCATAGTCTCGTTCACTCTTATACATTTCTATATATGACTGTCTCAATTTCGAATACCCAATCTATTGCGTACTTCATCTAATCTCACTGTCATAGAAATCCATAGAGCGAGGATTAAGTCAAAATAGACGCAAAAATCATTCTGTCTCGTTCACTCTAATACATGACTCTCTCAATTTCGAAGATCCAATCTATTACGTACTTCATCTACACGGTTACTATGGCAACGAGAACAAAAATAACAAATCACGACACCAATACATAGTGTTTGGACAAATTTCTTGAGAAAACCCAATTTACAAGTCAAAACTATTGCCATTATATAAAAAAAAACCCAATTTACAAGTCAAAACTATTGCCATAATATTAAAAAAAAAACCCAATTTACAAGTCAAACTATTGCCATAATATTAAAAAAAAAACCAATTTACAAGTCAAAACTAATGCCATTATATAAAAAAAAAACCCAATTTACAAGTCACAACTATTGCCATTATATATAAAAAAAAAACAAATTTACAAGTCAAACCTATTGCCATAATATTAAAAAAAAAAACCCAATTTACAAGTCAAAACTATTGCCATTATATAAAAAAAAACCCAATTTACAAGTCAAAACTATTGCCATAATATTAAAAAAAAAACCCAATTTACAAGTCAAAACTATTGCCATAATATTAAAAAAAAAAACCAATTTACAAGTCAAAACTAATGCCATTATATAAAAAAAAAACCCAATTTACAAGTCACAACTATTGCCATTATATATAAAAAAAAAACAAATTTACAAGTCAAAACTATTGCCATAATATTAAAAAAAAAAACCCAATTTACAAGTCAAAACTATTGCCATAATATTAAAAAAAAAACCCAATTTACAAGTCAAAACTATTGCCATTATAAAAAAAAAACCAATTTACAAGTCAAAACTATTGCCATAATATTAAAAAAAAAACCCAATTTACAAGTCAAAACTATTACCATAATATTAAAAAAAAAAAACCCAATTTACAAGTCAAAACTATTGCCATTATAAAAAAAAACCAATTTACAAGTCAAAACTATTGCCATAATATAAAAAAAAACCAATTTACAAGTCAAAACTATTGCCATAATATTAAAAAAAAAACCCAATTTACAAGTCAAAACTATTGCCATAATATAAAAAAAAAACCAATTTACAGACATGGGTTCAAATCCCCTGTCATATTGACATGTGAACAGGTGACTTTCTGGCCAGAGGGGACGGCCACCCTGAACAACTTACCCTGGGGCATACAAACACACACTTTGAATTGCCCAATACCCCCTCCCCGTGTTAGGGGTGCGGCTATAGGTAAATACCTGGAAAGAAATTGATTTCAAATACCTATACATGTCTAAAAATTGATATCTCAAAAACTACTCAACCGATTTTGATAAAAGATGGACCAAGGAACATCCATAGACACAAATCACGCATTGAAGGCTGATCTTGTTGCCTACATTAAAAAAAATATACTGAATTACCAATGCAAAATGTTCCCGGGTTTCGTAACTATCAAAATGTCGCAAGTGCGTTGCCGGCCTTTAAAGAATTGGTACTTATGAATACAAACGGGTAGGAGGCTCATCTGATGTTATATGATATCGCCCATAGACACTGACATTGCCAAAAGGCTCGCAAGTGCGTTGCCGGCCTTTAAGAATTGGTACTTATAAAACAAGTGGCAAACGGGCAAGAGACACACCTGATGTTATGTGATACCGCCCATAGACACTCACATTACCATAAGGCTCGCAAGTGCGTTGCCGGCCTCTAAGAATTTGGTACTTGTAAAACAGGTGGCAAACGGGCAGGAGGCTCATCTGATGTTATGTGATACCGCCCATAGACACTCACATTGCCAAAAGGCTCGCAAGTGCGTTGCCGGCCTTTTAAGAATTGGTACTTATAGAACAGGGGGCAAACGGGACGGAGGCTCATCTGATGTTATGTGATACCGCCCATAGACACTCACATTGCCATAAGGCTCGCAAGTGTGTTGCCGGCCTTTTAAGAATCGGTACTTATAGAACAGGGGGCAAACGGGCAAGAGGCACACCTGATGTTATGTGATACCGCCCATAGACACTCTCAAAGCCAGAGGCCTCGCGTGTTCGTTGCCGGCCTTTTAATAATTGGTACTTATAGAAGCAAACGGGCAGGAGGCTCATCTGATGTTAAGTGATCGCCCATGGACAGTCTCAATGCCAGAAGGCTCTCAAATGCCTCATTTTAAGAATTGGTACGCTCTTTGAAGGACTAAAGAATAAAGGTATAAAGGTATAAAGGTATAAAGAATTAAAAAAAAATTATTTATATTTTATTTATTTTTTTAATATATTTTTCATGGGTAAAAAGTACACAAATTTGAGATTTTTCGAACCTTTAAAAATTCATATCTCTAAAAATATTAACTTTATCGAGAAAAGTCATAGGACTTTTTTTATTCGTATTTCAATAAAGTATATAAAAAATTGTCCGGTTGAAAAATAACAATTCCTTGCAATTGTTTAAACAATTTCAGTTTAAACCATATGGCACGGGGTTGTCCCATGGTAACATCCATTTATATCAACAGTAGGACAATTTAAAGAGGATGGCATAAAAAAATTGAGGTGGAATAGTTTTCGGTACTCATGCGCCGATTCCTCCTGGACTAAGAGTATATTATACAAAATAATTTATTGAAATCTCAAATGAAGAATTGTTAATTAAAATGTCACGCGTTTTTATTATCGATGAAATAAATTAAAACAATTAAATTTATAATTTGTATTAATTTTCCACACTTTTAATATTTTAATGACAATTAAATTCCTAACATATCTTCCTTTTTCCCTCCCTCTAAGTCTCGGAAATCTAAAGTTTTAGATTTGTATAAATATGAAGAGTTAAAAATCAGTTTGCCAAAGAAGTTTCACTTATGTGTACTTTGTACGCACACACTTTTTTTATATAGTTTGTGTTGATGTGTGGACAAAACAAAAGACTGTTTACTAAACCATTAGTTAAAATTAATATGGCCATGTTGTCATTACGTGATAACATACGATGTTGTTAGCTTATTACGTAATAACATAAGACAGAAGGTAATATAGGAACTGAATTAACCCACTTGAAATCAAATGGATCTCACTTTTAACGGTAGAAGAAGAGTTGCGAGACTTGGACTTTCTCTATTTCTGATACTAGTAAAAGTTCGTTAAATTCTCCAATTATTGTCTGAAGTATTTAGTAGCATAACTTTGACGTTCATTATTATAATAATGTTTTTTTTTATAGAACAGGGGGCAAATGGGCAGCAAGCTCACCTGATGTTAAGTGATACCTCCGCCCATGGATGCATGAAGCTCGCGAGTGCGTTGCCGGCCTTTTAAGAATTGTTACTTATAGAACAGGGGGCAAACGGGCAGGAGGCCCCCCTGATGGTAAGTGATACCTCAGCCCATGGATGCCAGAGGGCTCGTGAGTGCGTTGCCGGCCTTTTAAGAATTGGTACTTATAGAACAGAGGACAAACGGGCAGCAAGCTCACCTGATGTTGAATGATACCTCAGCCAATGGATGCCAGAGGGCACGCGAGTGCGTTGCCGACCTTTTAAGAATTGCTACTTATAGAACAGGGGGCAAACGGGCAGGAGGCCCCCCTGATGTTGAATGATACCTCAGCCAATGGATGCCAGAGGGCTCGCGAGTGCGTTGCCGACCTTTTAAGAATTGCTACTTATAGAACAGGGGGCAAATGGGCAAGAGGCTCCCCTGATGTTAAGTGATACCGCCGCCCATGGATGCCAGAGGCTCGCGAGTGCGTTGCCGGCCTTTTAATAATTGCTACTTATAGAACAGGGGGCAAACGGGCAGGAGGCCCCCCTGATGTTGAATGATACCTCAGCCAATGGATGCCAGAGGGCTCGCGAGTGCGTTGCCGACCTTTTAAGAATTGCTACTTATAGAACAGGGGGCAAATGGGCAAGAGGCTCCCCTGATGTTAAGTGATACCGCCGCCCATGGATGCCAGAGGCTCGCGAGTGCGTTGCCGGCCTTTTAATAATTGATACGCTCTTATATCTGATATAAGATATATATATATTATGTTCTGTATTCAATTTTCCGTTGATTTTCATTGTTACTTTGGTCAATCATTGAGATTCCTTCTATTATTTTTAAGAATCATAATTTAATATTAATTGTTTCATAGTTTGGAATCATTACTTAACTAGTAAAACGAATATTGTTACGAACAATCAAAGCAGCCCTGCGATTCTGTAACTCACTTTTCGAACTCACACAGCGGTTTTCGCATCGGCGGTCGCTCTCAAATCAGTCGTGAAGCAGTCATTTTATGATTTGGCATTCTGATAAGGTGGGAGCTTGTAGTTTATTGTTTATCAGAATGCCAAATCATAAAATGACTGCTTCACGACTGATTTGAGAGCGAGCGCCGATGCGAAAACCGCTGTGTGAGTTCGAAAAGTGAGTTACAGAATCGCAGGGCTGAAGTTATAAAATACTTGACGACGCGAACATGGTCCAATTCGTAAAATGCAACAGTCTCATGTGGGACATATGACGCACGACAGAACCCCAAGGTCCGACTGAACTCACAACTGGTAAAAGGAAACCCGGTAGACCCAGGCGTTGGTGGGACTGTCAAGGATCTTAATAGGTGTTCAAAGTAGGACGCAATAAGGACGAAATAGATGGCGATGGCAAAGTCAAAGTCAAAAATCATTTATTAATATAGGTAACACAATGTACACTTATGAACATAAAAAAAAACTCATGTGTGCAATTCACACGTGGTCGAAGTGAAACCATCAAGAACAAAGTTTTTATAATGAATAATATGTAAATTATACTTTTTTCACTAACTAAATGTAGGACTATGTTAAATTTTCATTTATAAGTTTAATATCAATATCAATCTTTAATTTGATAAAAACTAAAATAATGGAAGTTTGAAATTCGATGATTATTACTTATTTAATTTTTTGCACATCTATGTTTTTTTAATTCAGAAAATGATCAAATACACGCCAATTTAAATTTAAAGTTAAATTTAAAGTTATACACTGCACAATTCTTCCAATCTCATTCTCTCCCACGCTAAATCCTACGAATTTATGCGGCTGTCTCTTTTTACTGTCGCTTTTTCCGTTGCATCCGGTTTGAAATTACAACGATTCTAAAGAAGTTTCACTTCAAAAAGACATATACATTAAATGCTTCTAATTTGACATCTACTGCCAGTTCTCAAATCAAGGGCGTAGACCGGAAGAGAACTGGCAATAAACTCTCCGCCACTCTTTTTAATCGCCAAGTTATTTGTTTTACACAACGTTTGTAAGGAGTTGCAACCATTACACCATGTTCCGCATGGCATCTTAAGTGAAAAATAATAATAAAATAAATTAAAAACAAAGATTTGTCCTCTATCACCAGGAGGAATGGTGAAATAGGAGCACGCACTTACAAAGATTTAGTCTAGCTATTCAAAGTGTGAACGCTGCCAGTATGAACCTTGCCATAAGGGACTCTTTTTAATAATATATTTTAGTTATTATATTTAAGTTTAGTTATTGTTATTATTGTTCTTTTTTGTGTTGTCCCTTCTGTTATAATGTTTATTTAATCAGGTCATAAAAATTTAATTAAATATTGTACGATAATTCGTGTCTTGTACTCGCACCTACTAAACCCGCTGATGATGATGTCATCGACGGAGTGACGATATTTCTCTGACATAAGTATCTTTTAGTTATTTTTAAGCGATAAATAACAAGTACTTACGTTTGTACGCCCTTTTCTTGTATTCACTCGCGCAGTTTATCGAACAAATTTTTACGGTAATTTTATAGCTGTTTGATTAACATTTTACGATTGTGAGGATAAAATCGATTTGTTGAGCTGTTTGGACTCGCAACCCTGAGGTTGTGCGTTCAAAACCCGGGTAAATATGCGGAATACATAGGAGGTGGCCTTCAAAGGGGAGGAGTGGAAAGTGACTAAGAAACTTCAGTTTAGAATTATAAATTTAAGGGGAAATGAGATGGCCAGGGGGCTTGGTGGATTATTTAGGGAGATTTTTAGAGGGTATTTATTCAATATTTTTTTCTTAAAAACGCACGATTCTATACACATTAATAAAGCCTCGAATCAAATCAACAAACGAAACCAAATAAACTCAAAGCGTAGTGAAGGTGGGTGTCAACCATGTGTCAACAGACTTAAATATATATGTCACCGTAAAATTGTAAACACCGTTAGATTGTAATCTATCGCGCGAGATTGTAAACTGTCGAAAGATTGTGAACCTCAACGTACTGCTTACAATTTAACGTATTATTTTTCGGTAGATTGTAATCTATCGAAGTGAAACCGTCAAATTGTGAAACGGATCGCACCTCGCGCGCTGATTGGTTGAACGGAATATGCCCCGCGCCACCATATTTGTTTGTTAATTCGTTTGTTGTCGAATGTCGAAAATTAATGAAATTTTCTTTCATTTCATTTCCAACACTAACTTAGTTATCATTCAAACTTCTTTGGTAAATCATAGATTAATTTTACTTCCCGATAATTTCATATAACTAATTCTAAAGCTGTGAGTTACTTTCAACACGACATCAATTTACATTCATCAAAACAATCAATTTACATTTACCGAATAATAATACGTTAAATTGTAAGCAGTACGCTGAGGTTCACAATCTTTCGACAGTTTATAATTTCGCGAGATAGATTACAATCTAACGGTGTTTACAATTTTACGTTAACATATATATATAAATAGAAAATTAAAACAAATTTAAAAAGTTTGGTCCCTGTTGCCACTTCAAGGCACTTCTTTGTGTATTGCTATGATTCGTCAGAGAAATCACCAGCTCTGGAGTCACTAGTACCAGGCCTTAAATCTTCAATTAGCGCCTGAACACAGCGCAAGAGTCCAAAGGAAACAAATTAAAAAAAGATTGTGTGGTTTTATGAAACCACGGTAAAAGTGAAACTTTTTTTCGCATTATTGACATTTAACTAAAGAATTTTGGAATAATATTCCATTAAGGGTATAAAAATCGCTTTATCAATCTTAATTTTATACTTGGAAAATTGGAATGATAATGGGAAATAATAAAAGTAGACTAAGGGTGAGATCTATAGAGCGCACTTAGACTTTGCTCAGACTTAACTATAACCATTCTTTACTTTTTTAAAGGATAATAAAGAAGGTATTGCATGAAATGAAACATCAATTTCTGTCTTAGCTTGAGCTTAGCTTAATCTCACCGTTAAAATGTCTATAAATATACTAAATCATAGTTTAACCTTAGTGTTTTTCGTAAGTAAAGTCTGAGCAAAGTCCAAGTGCGCACTATAGATCTCACCCTAAGTCTCCAACTAATATTTTTATTGAACTCTGTGTCTTACATAATACTTAACAATTATTTAGATTATATATGTCACCGTAAAATTGTAAACACCGTTAAATTGTAATCTATCTCGCGAGATTATAAACTGTCGAAAGATTGTGAACCTCAACGAACTGCTTACAATTTAACGTATTATTATTCGGTAGTTATATGAAATTGTTGGAAAGTAAAATTAATCTGTAATTGACCAAAGAAGTTTGAATGATAACTAAGTTAGTGTAGTACAATCTACGTGTAGTACAATCTACGTGTAGTACAATTACTAAGCAGTAAGCTGAGGTTCACAATCTTTCGACAGTTTATAATCTCGCGAGATAGATTACAATCTAACGGTGTTTACAATTTTACGTTAACATATACACATATTAAATAATAGTCTATACACTACACGGTCAGCTGCTGCAAACTATAGGCGCCGCCATATTGGCCTTGGCTGCTCTGACGAGCGCCTTTTACTTTATCCCTACTCCGCGGCCGACCGTCACGCGACATGCTTAAAGTAAAAGTTTCACTTAAATAAAATAATAAATAGTCGATTAAAAGAAGCGAGTAATCTGTGTGTGTTAAATACGTAAACAACGTCAATGAACTTATATCGTAAAGTATTAGACAATATTTGGACAGGTGGACAAAAAATGGAAATACATATTACAATTAAAATTTGTGTAGCTCTGCCGATCATTTATTTATGCACAAATATACATACACTATTACAATACTAAGCCAATATATATATACGATTAAGTCGTTTTAGGATTTGGCATTCTGATAAACAATAAACTACAAGCTCCCACCTTTTTAGAATGCCAAATCCTAAAATGACTGCTTCACGACTGATTTGAGAGCGACCGCCGATACGAAAACCGCTGTGAGACTTCGAAAAGTGAGTTACAGAATCGCAAGGCTGGAAAAAATCGCTGGAGCCTAAACCTGGAGTGTAAGGAAGCAATACGAAGCCCAATTAATGGAATTTTTCCATTTTTTATTGATATGCGACACGGTGTAGTATCTTGATGAAACAGCACTTTCTTCTTCTGTAAATGGGGCTGTTTTTCCGCTATTTTCTTCTTCAAACGCTACGCTGTCGCTGTTAAGTATTTTCCTTTTTCAGATAGTCGTATAACATGCGCATCTCAAAATAAGTATACGGTTTTAGTTTTGTTGAGATGGTATAAATAGCAATGTATGTTTTAAAAAAAAAAAGTGCGTGCGTACCGTACCGTAGAATATATAGTCTATATGCCGTGTGTACGGTGTGTGTATTTCGAAGTCACTGATTAAACGAATTAAGTAGTCACGATTTGAAATAAATTCGTAAATTTTTGTATTTAATGAAAATAAGTGTTTATTCAATAAATAGACATCGTTATCTGGAAAAAATCGTAATATTTTATTTTATCATTATGACATATTTAGTTCCTATCACAATCTATTCTTTTCTGCATATTACTTTTACAAAATAATGTCGATGTTTCATATCAGGCGTCCCGTGACGGCTCACATTTTTTTTGTTTTACAAGATGTTTGTAACTGCAACCATTACACCATGTTCCACATATCTTCAGTAATTAATAATAATAAAATAAATTAGGAAAAAAGACTTGTCCTCTATCAGCAGGAGGCATGGTGAAATAGGAGCACGCACTTACATTCTCGTGGGAACAACACGCAAATCATAGTCGAAATAACTAAAATAACAATCGCAAATCAGAAATATATTAAATATTTAATTGTTTGTATTTCTAGATCTAGTTTATTGTCTTTTTATTGCATAATTTCTGCTCTTTATGGTTGTTATGTTGCCCTTTAAATGTTGTCATTTCTGTACATGCATGTACCTATAGTTTTTGTTTGTCGTCGCGAATCTCTTAAGGTCAGCCCTGCGATTCTGTAACTCACTTTTCGAACTCACACAGCGGTTTTCGCATCGGCGGTCGCGCTGAAATCAGTCGTGAAGCAGTCACTTTATGATTTGGCATTCTGATAAACAATAAGGTACAAGCTCCCACCTTTTCAGAGTGAGTTCGAAGGAAATTACTTTCATTTAATTCCATCGAGCCGGCTCGGTGCGAGCCTTCGAGCTGTGAGTTTTGCGGTCCACACGTTGATTTTTACTCGACTTCTAGTAAAACTATCTAGTAATACCGTATGTGAGTACTGACCTTTAGGGAACTATTAAAAATATTAATATTATGACAGTACCTTGCCAATTCATTTATAATTGTACTACAAATTTATTTATTTTGATCTCACGAATTTATTGATTTTTTTTTTATTATTACTCTTTAATGTATAATATTCTACGGTTTCAATATTTGTAAATATGTGAGGAACATGTATACTTCGTAAGTAATACTTTGTGCCTATTTAGTATAGTAGTTTTATTCTAGGACTATTATTTAACTAATACAAAATACTGTAAGCCTATTTTAAAAGAGTAAGTGTGGAGTCTTGCCCATTCTTCTCCACACGAAACCTTTTGGAAGGGGCAACTAGAATCATCTTTATATTTTATTTAACGTTTGAAAAGTGTCATTTAGGTGGTCTAATTGGAATAATAGACCAGTGCCGATAATTTTTGAAACCAAAAAAAATTACAGTAGGATGAAACCCATTAGAAAAGCAGGGGAATATGATCAAAATGAAAGGAAAAATAAATTACGGTCGATCTGAGGTCGGGAAGGGGAAGGGGGGGGAGGTTTAAGGGTAAAAACGGTTTATCTCGATTTCCGGCAAAACTAAAAGTCCTATCGAAGAAAGTTAAATGGCAAAGTTGTAGGTAATAAAAAGATCTAAAACTTTTGTATTCACACATTTTTCACATAACCTCAAAATTGGTGTGAAAAATTCAAAAAACCAAGTTTTTGGTTTTTTATTTTTATCTTTTACAAATTTCTTTTTTTTTTAACGAAATATTCGTAGAGAAGTAGGGAAGGGGATGACGGGTCTGGGCGTTACTGCGTACAATTTTTTGCATTTTCTGAGAACATTTACTATGGTAATATATATATATTTTTTTACCATAGGAAAGTAGAGATTTCAACGAACTGAAATCACACCAACTTTTTGAAAAAAGCTGAAATTTTGACGTCAGAATTTTCGATTGAAAATTAGGGTGTTTTTTCGATATTAATTCAAAATAAGGTGAAAAAATAAATATTTTTAATCAAATAAATTACAGTATATTTGGGACATAATAAGGTAAGTTTTCACCAAATTTCGTTAAAAAAAAAAGAAATTTGTAAAAGATAATAATTAAAAACCAAAAACTTGGTTTTTTGAATTTTTCACATAAATTTTGAGGTTATGTGAAAAATGTGTGAACACAAAAGTTTTAGATCTTTTTATTACCTACAACTTTGCCATTTAACTTTCTTCGATAGGACTTTTAGTTTTGCCGGAAATCGAGATAAACCGTTTTTTACCCTTAAACCTCCCCCCCCTACCCTTCCCGACCTCAGATCGACCGTAATTTATTTTTCCTTTCATTTTGATCATATTCCCCTGCTTTTCTAATGTGTACTATGCACGCACTTTTTCTGTTTCGTATATTTATTTAACAATCTGTTTGCCTATGTATATCTTTAGTAGCTGTAAGATAACTTATAAATTATCAATCATAAGTGATCTTGTCAGATTAGTCAGCCGATTTTGTCCGCATTTGTCCTTTGTTAAACGTATCCATTCACTTCCTTGGAGACCGGCATTTCTAGTTCCGATAACTTCGAAGTAAATTACGATCGCGAACCAAATATCGAAACGGCTTTCAATTTTTTATCGGAATATATAAAAATAGAACCTTAAGAAGTAACCAGTAAATTAAGTATACTTTAGTAATCTAAAGAAAAAGTATTATTATTATTTATCCTTTAAGTGAAATAGTGAAAAGTGCTCCTATTTCACCATGCTGATAGAGGACAAATCTTTGTTTTTAATTTATTTTATTATTTATTACATAAGATGCCATGTGGAACATGGTGTAATGGTTGCAGCTCCTTGCAAACGTTGTGTAATACAAAAAACTTGGAAAAACTTGATTAAAAAGAGTGGCGGAGAGTTTATTGCCAGTTGTTCTCTTCCGTTCTACGCCCTTGATTTGAGAAGTGGCAGTAAATGTAAAATTAGAAGCATTTCATATGTATTTCTTTTTTGACGTACATTGTGTTACCTACATGAATAAATGATTTTTTTTTCTTTTGACAATCAGTGATTAGTTTGAGGAACCTTTAAAGGCCTTTATCGGTGGTGGAAATAAAAAACAGCATACCTACTATATATTATATATTACATATTTTTACATTGACTAGACATTTGACTAGATATAATTTGTGCTATTATATACTACTTACATCAATTATAAATAATTCTGCTATATCGGCAATAAATTATAAATCATGTACTCGATTCTCGAAGGACCAAAAAGCTGAACATTTCTCTAAACCCGTACAAAAACAACATTATCTTATAAACTAATCCAGGTCCAGAACAAGGTCTGTTGTTTATTATTGTTTTTTTTTTTAATTTGAATGTTTATTTGTACTTTAGAGTACATTACAATCTTATCATTGGATCTGTAATTTGTCGGATTACGAGGTACTCTTTTGTGAAAAATTCTGGACTATTCCGGCCTTAGGCAGTAGGAATTCTATAATCCGACAAATTCGATAGTCCGACAATGCCCTGCAAAATGTTTGTCGGTTTACCGGGGATCCATTATACATACTTTGCTAAAATAGAAAAAAAAAAACTTTAGAGGTGTCAAGGGACATCCGGATGGAACGAAATTCCTTTCGATTAATTTATATGTTAATTGGTATCATAACAGTATGATAGATTTTCTCGACATCAATCTTACGACGAAAAAAAAAAGCCAACATCACGAGGTGTTCCCAGGCGGTCACCCATCCAAGTACTGACCTCGCCCGACGTTGCTTAACTTCGGTTATCGGACGAGAACCGGTGTATTACAATAGCAAATAGCAAAAAAGTATCGTGACAACTTTTCGTAAGAATTTTTTCCGTCTAGCCCCCTTTCACAACGCGCGATAAGGAACTTCGTTCCAAAAGTACTTTATTATAGATAACTAGCTGTCTGTTTCTTTTAATTATTTTGATTGAATGCAGCTTTTACGCTATTTGTATAGGTAATAACAAATAAATGCCATATAATATTTATTCTAAAACAAACAATAGTAATAATATAAGAATACAATTATACAACATAATAAAACTATAATATATTTGGCTTCATTAACTGAAGTCAAACAAAATAGACGCCAAACAATCATTGTCTTGTTCACTCTTATACATTTCTATATATGACTATCTAAATTTTGTTATGAGACCCAATCTATTCCGTACTTCATCTAAGTTCATTGTCACAGTAATTCATAGAACAAGGCTGAAGTCAAACAAAATAGACGCAAAATAATCATTCTATCTTGTTCACTCCTATACAGTTTTATATACGACTGTCTCAGTTTAGTAATAAGACCCAATCTATAACATTCTTCGTCTATGCTCATTGTCATAGTAATCCATAGAACGAGGTTGAAGTCTTAACAAAATAGACGCCAAACAATCATTATGTCTCGTTCACTCTTATACATTTCTATATATGACTGTCTCAATTTCGAATACCCAATCTATTGCGTACTTCATCTAATCTCACTGTCATAGAAATCCATACAGCGAGGATGAAGTCAAAATAAATGCAAAAATCATTGTCTCGTTCACTCTAATACATTTCCATATATGACTGTCTCAATTTCGAAGATCCAATCTATTACGTACTTCATCTACACGGTTACTATGGCAACGAGAACAAAAATAGCAAATCACGACACCAATACATAGTGTTTGGACAAATTTCTTGAGAAAACCCAATTTACAAGTCAAAACTATTGCCATAATATTAAAAAAAGAAAACCCAATTTACAAGTCAAAACTATTGCCATAATATTAAAAAAAAAAACCCAATTTACAAGTCAAAACTATTGCCATTATATATATAAAAAAAACCCAATTTACAAGTCAAAACTATTGCCATAATATTAAAAAAAAAAAACCCAATTTACAAGTCAAAACTATTGCCATAATATTAAAAAAAAAAAACCAATTTACAAGTCAAAACTATTGCCATAATATTAAAAAAAAAACCAATTTACAAGTCAAAACTATTGCCATAATATTAAAAAAAAAAACCCAATTTACAAGTCAAAACTATTGCCATTATATAAAAAAAAAACCCAATTTACAGACATGGGTTCAAATCCCCTGTCATATTGACATGTGAACAGGTGACTTTCTGGCCAGAGGGGACGGCGACCCTGAACAACTTACCCTGGGGCATACAAACACACACTTTGAATTGCCCAATACCCCCTCCCCGTGTTAGGGGTGCGGCTATAGGTAAATACCTGGAAAGGAATTGATTTCAAATACATGTCTAAAAATGAATATCTCAAAAACTACTCAACCGATTTTGATGAAATATGAACCGTTGTAACGAACGTCCATAGACACAAATCAGGCATAGAAGGCTAATCTTATAAAAAATATACAGAAAATTACCAACACCAATGTGCCCGGGTTTCGTAACTATCAAAATGTCGCAAGTGCGTTGCCGGCCTTTAAGAATTGGTACATATAAAATAGGTGGCAAACGGGCAAGAGGCACACCTGATGTTATATGATATCACCCCTAGGCACTCACATTGCCAGGAGACTCGCAAGTGCGTTGCCGGCCTTTTAAGAATTGGTACTTATAGAACAGGGGGCAAACGGTCCTGCCCGTTTGCTCATCTGATGTTATGTGATACCGCCCATAGACACTCACATTGCCAAAAGGCTCGCAAGTGCGTTGCCGGCCTTTAAAGAATTGGTGCTTATAAAAACAAACGAGTAGGAGGATCATCTGATGTTATATGATATCGCCCATAGACACATTGACAGGAGAGTCACAAGTGCGTTGCCGGCCTTTTAAGAATTCGTACTTATGAAAACAAACGGGTAGGAGGCTCATCTGATGTTATATGATATCGCCCATAGACACTCACATTACCATAAGACTCGCAAGTGCGTTGCCGGCCTTTAAGAATTTGGTACTTGTAAAACAGGTGGCAAACGGGCAGGTGGCTCATCTGATGTTAAGCGATACTACCGCCCATGGACAGTCTCAATGCCAGAAGGCTCTCAAGTGCTTCATTTTAAGAATTGGTACGCTCTTTGAAGGACCCTAAGTCGAATTGGTTCGGAAATACTTCAGTGGAAGCTGGTTCCACTGACTGGCACCTGGTTCTGACTTAAGAAACCCACAGTTGTAATAAAAAACTAGATCTAATCCTGCCTAAAGCAAAAAAAATCCTCCACATGAAACTCTACCTGTGTCCCATATTACCTGACGTCAATGAAGACTCCTTCCTTCCCGCTTATAACGATGGATCCATTTATGGACTTCAAATAGATGTCCTGGTCAGCAGACCAGTGGAGCATTTTGGCCTCCATATGAGTGCCTTCAGCACCCTGCAGATGAAGGGAACTGTCTGCCCGGATTAGCAGGTCCTCGTCTACTGGAGATGATATTCGCTTGGTTGAAACTTGCTGGAAATATTTTTTGGAAGATATATAAACAATATGTACTGTAACTGAAGAAGGTACTGATAGTGAAACAAAATGAACTAGTTGGTAAGGGAGCGTTCAAGCAATGCGTCACGCAATTTTTTGAGATTATTGATAAAATATAAACAAGCATAAAGTACTTGAATCAATATAATTTATACCAAAAAAGACTAACCTTGGCAAGCAAATTATTTACAGATTCTGTGAGTGTTAACTCCGCACTGTCAGTACTGAACACGGTTTCACCGGTCACAGGTTCGATTATTTCAAAAGAATTCACTCCACGCACAAAGATTCCAGACGTGTTCACTGTTAGTCGTGTGTCGGAGCGAGATAGCCTGAAATACAATAGAAATATGTTAGCCTAAACCATTGAACAATTTCTACACCCTGTAAATTCCAATAAGTATAGCGATCCGTATGTGTTTGTTATTTTGATATAGTTCTCTCAATACCCATGATGACACAACACATAATTGTCTGTATGTTAGTTGATTACTTTATTTAGAATGACGGCTCATTGGTCTAGTGGTTAGCACCCCTTACTGTGAGACAAACATCGATGTGATAAGCATTTGGTGTTGTGCTTAGGTCTTGGGTGTTTAAATAGGTATTCATATATCTATCTATCTATAATATGTATGTACATATATCCGTTGCCTAGTACCCATAACACAAGCTTCACCAGCATAGCATGGGACTAGGTCAATTGTGAATTGTCAAATCATAAAAAAAAGAAGAAAAAAAAAAATGCATCTCCTATGTAACTTTCGGATCTTTTATCAAAAGTGCTTGAAAGAGATTGCTAGGCAATAAGACCATTTCCAGTATGTATTATTGTGTGCTAAGAACTATTATATTTGTACAGTACACCATAATGAAAATTAAGATGTAGATGAGCAAGTGGTTGTATATTTTATGTTTAAAGTTCTTTAACCATTTCAAATACCAAAAGTTCTGTGACTTCGTCAGGATTTTGGGTTACAAATTCTAAGGAGAACCTCATTCTCAATATATGCCAATATTTCTCACCTGGTCTGCAAATTGAATATAACAGATCCATTTTCACTCACAACACTCATTGGCACATCTTTAAAGCCCTCGATAAGGCCATCCTTTTTATAAAGATGATCCAAGTTTGTCTCTCCAAAGAACTTGATGGCATTGTGCTCAGGCAGAAATTCCATGCTTTCTAGCCCTGAAATGACAGACATTTGTTTGAAAATAATGTCATATATCATAGAAATGATCAATTATAGTATGTAGCCCAAAACTATAAACAAACACATTGCAATGTTACTCTAAAGGTTCTCAAATGAAATAATTAATTCATAAAGAATAAGTAATGGATTTTTAATACATAAACAAATTGGTTTAACTATTACTCATAAATTAGGAACCACACAAGAATAGTTTTTCTTTAATATATTAAAACAGTGATTGTAAACCAATGTTTATAGATATTCCACCAACAAGTGCTTAAGGGCACTAAATAGACCATCAGAAGTTGTAAGTAATGTGAAGTAGGTCAATCTATTTCGACCAATTAAAAGTAATTTAACATTTTCTGGAATATAGTTGGAGAAAGATGTTTACCTTGGCCCAGTCTTAATACTGCAAGTATTGTAAAGGTTAAAATAAGATTTCCAATCGCCAGAACGAACAATAAACAAACCAGCGTCCAAAATGCGAAAGTTTTTCGTCCCTTGTACACATTTTTACAAACATCGTTTCCATTTTTATCAGAATAATTTCGCAATCCAATGTTCTTATGAGGCAAAGATGAGGTTTTTGAGATTAAAGCTTTCTCGGCACGTTGCCTTTCGATGGTATTATCCGACATTGTTTCGGACAGCGGTGATACCCCACGTAAATTCGTTAGCATCTCGATGTTTATAATTCTTTTGATATCAAAAATAGAAATGTATTTATACCACAACACACGCGAAATGTAAAATATTGTAAAGTCAAACTCAAATTATTGAGCGAAAAATACGGATTCTCATTGGCTATATATTCACCAATCACAATAGGCACAGCTATAGTAGCAAACAACTCTTTAGTCGATAGTCGATAGTCGATACACACTAGTATATTAGATCTGGTCTGTGAAGTTTGAATATTAATAATTTAAATTGGCCTAAAAAAAAAAATACGAACCATAGATGGACCTCTAGAGTGTGATAGCACATCGTAAACTCAATGAGAAAGAAAAGGGTAGAACATACATTTCTTATCTGTGTCACCTATATTATCTGTCTGTTACCTAATAGAGGCACTCATGCTTGATGACAAAAGTTAATTATCTACACACACGCGATATCTACGCAAAAATCAGTAGATATCGCGTGTGTGTCTTAAAACGATTAGATAGGCATTTTATTATTATCTGGCTATCTATCTATTTACGAATTTTTTGTAGCTGTACCATTAATTGTTTCTTTAGTTTTAACTTAATACGGATAAAACTTAGGCTCTGTTTGTTTTGTTGGAAAGTCTATTTATCTAGAAAGGGGGGCATACTACATACAACATCACCGTACTATCAATAGGAGTGGAGTATAAAATATAGAATGTTATATTTTATTTATTATATAAACATTAATCAATAGAAGATGTTACGAAATGGCAATGATTAATCCTATTTAAGATGTTCCGTTACGTTAGTCGGTAATGACGATTATGTACGTCATGTTTGATAGAATCGTTCCTTTTTAGAACGCCTATCAAAAGATTTCAACATATTTTTGAAGTGAAACTTCTTTAGACGCATGAGGGTAAATTTTTTACGGATGACACGCAATAATAATAATAGCGTCACGAAGATGTGCAGCGTTTTATTCGAATAAAAGGGAGAGAGCGATTGAGAGAGAGTGAGAAAGGGCGAACGTAGCATGAAGCAAATAGCCATGGAGCGAGAGTAGGGAGCAAGCAAGTGAGAAAGATCGAGAGAGAGAGTGAGATAGGACAAACGTCGCATCACGCACAGTGCAATGGAGCGAGAGGTGGGAGAGAGCTATAGTGAGAAACATTGAGAGAGAGAGAGAGTAAGGGAGATCGAGAAAAATATACGCTATTGGTTGATCTTTTAGTAGTTACATATTAGAACTTTAGATGGCAATTCTGTCGCATAACGTCTTGTGCAGTAAACGCAGATTTTTTATTTATTTATAATATCATTAGCACATTGTATAAACAGTGAGGTAAATTTATAAATAAAATTTTGTGATAAATTTGTTAGTCGTCCTATAGTAAGCAGTTGTTTAGAGTATAAAGTAATAGGTGTATACTGTATATCTCTTATCTTTTTGTTAATTTACAATTTTTGATTTGTGATGATCGCTGCTGATGCGTCGTCATGGCGTCGTTATTAGATAACCAAGATTATTTCGTATTTTCTACAAATTTATCATTTTAATTATTATCATCAATATGCTTGCTGCTGATTACATTATAATTATTAGTAGCGGCTATCAAATAAGTTATCTAAAAATAAGTGTGTAATTAAGATAAAAACAGATCAGTAATGCCAATTAACGATGTATTGATTTATAATTGAATTAAATGATTAACGTTATGAACATATTATTGATAGGGTGGTCTAGTGGCTATAGTTATTCATTAAAATGCAAATAATACTTGAAAACATTGTGTTTACTAGTAAGAGAAAATATATAAGACAATAATAAGTGACACCGCACATCTAAAAATAAAATAAAGATATTCCAAATTTAAATGCAGTGCATCATAGACAATTGTATGTGGACAGCACCATGACCTTCCAACAATTATATGTAACAAATTACTTTTTATTTATTTTATAAAGAGGCACACAAACATAAAACAAACACTTACAGAGAACACACAACATACAAATACACAATATATACCACTTCGTGCACAACATTCAAAGGAAATACAATCATAGAGAATTTAGAAATACAAAGACTCAAAGCGTCGTTTACTGCAGACAGAGATCTATTTATTACATTACAACCGACGTTGGTCCTGCCTGAACGTGAAAAAGGACTGATTTAATGAAAAGGTTCATTAATTCACGATCTTCTTCTTTTCCCATTTCTTCGCCTGCACGGTTTGTGCTTCAGCCATGTTTCACGTACATTCAAATCACGTTAAATTGCTAAGAGTTATTTTAGATGTATACTACTTGACGGCTCATTGGTCTAGTGGTTAGTACCCCTGACTGCGAATCCATGGGTCCCGGGTTCGATCCCCGGCTGAGACAAACATCGATGTGATGAGCATTTGGTGTTGTGCTTAGGTCTTGGGTGTTTAAATATGTATTTATATGTCTATCTATCTATAATATGTATGTATATCCGTTGCCTAGTACCCATAACACAAGCTTCACCATCTTAGCATGGGACTAGGTCAATTGGTGTGAATTGTCCAATCATAAAAATAAAAAAATATATATTTTTCCTTTGCTATGCTAAACAATTTTTAATCTTTTTAATTATTTTCCATCATTCTTGAGATATTTTCACAGTTTATCTTTATGAAGTGAAAATCTTTAGGCGCATAAAGGTAAATTTTTTACGGATGAAACGTGACGAAGATGATGAAGAGATGAAGATGTGCAGCGTTTTTGTCGAAGAGAAGCGAGAGAAAGAATTAACATTTCGTAAAATTTATGAAATTTTATGCAAAATAATTTATTGAAATATCAAATGACGAATTGTAAATTAAAAAGCTACGTGTATTTATTATCGAAGAAACCAATTTAAAATAACTAAACAATTATTTATTATTTGTATTAATTTTCGACACTTAATATTTTAATGACAATTAAATTAATTAAATTCCTTACATATCTTCTTTTTCCCTCCCTCTATGTCTCGGAAATCTAAAGTTTTAGATTTGTATAAATATGAACAAGAGTTAAAAAAAATTTTCTTATCAGTTTTGTGTTTAATTTTCAACCTTCGGTCGGTTTCGGTTCTTTTTTTCTAATTAATTTGCGATTTTTGTTTTAAAATAAATGTTGTTTGATGATTTGCTATTTTAAAAGAGTACCGAGAGTTTTTTACGCCGGCTTTTTCTCTCGGCACCCTCTGTCTTCTTTGCCGAGGAGTAGCGATGTCTACCGATTCAAATTTAATAAGTGGAATAAGTGATACCTGTATCTTATGTTCCATGATAAAAAATATTTTATTTTATTCTTATTGAAGTTATACTTCTTTAGGCGCGTTATGAAAAATTGATGAGAGTGAAATTTTACGATGCGCGCCTATGACACAAAATTGTTAGTGTGATTATAGCGTGCGCGAGCGAGATAGGAATAAGAGAATCTACAAGTAAAAAGAAATAGAATATGCGTGAAGTTCGCAAATCGCAGCTATGCCAAGAATTTTAAATGACCATAATGACATTTGTCATTTACCTTTTAAACAAATAAAGGAGTTTTAATTATTTTTTCATATAAATTTACCAATGCTTTTTAATTCAATTATATCACTTAAAACATAATTTTATCACAAATAATATAAATGGCAAGCTGAAAATATATTAATAACATTTATAATTGAATTAAACTTATCTCGCAAGGAATTAACCTACTTTTAGAGATTACATTTAATTCTAGATAATTTGCTTAGTCAATATATCTTATTAAAAGGATTTAAATTATATAACATACACATATTTATATTTACTAGCTGCCCCCGCGAACTTCGTTTCTCCTTAATGTGATTTTGCTTAGCCTACCTTTTTAGTACATACCAACATGGAACATTTTGCTATGCCACCCCAGAGACTGTTCGGTTTTCTGGAATGAAAACTTTTTAGGTTTTTCTGTAAGTTTTTCTCTATATAAACCTCAGAGTTCAAGTCATGTCTTTAATAAACAAATTAAAAATAGGGGTTGATCGTAGAGGATTATTTTAGTACGTTGTATCATAAAACAAATAATAAATTTAGGGGTTACCCCTAAGTGATAATTTACCCCTTATCACTTAGGGGTTTGAAACATAGATAGTAGCCGATTCTTATTAAGACTTACTGAATATGCATAAAAAATGTCAAAAGAATCGGTCGAGCCGTTTCGGAGGAGTATGGGAACGAACATTGTAACACGAAAATATATATATTAGATTTATTTTAAGTGTGTGTAAGTGGTGTAACTAACACGACTTTATTTTATATATTTAGACACACATTTGGTAGTAATAAACATTCCTAAATGAAAACAGATTTTATCGCTTCAGGTATTTAAAGTAAATAAAATATGTCTTTCACGATACATCATTTGGACAAATATTATTTTAATCCTGCGCAGACGAAGTCGCGGGCACCAGCTAGTAAACTATATATAACAAAAAAACAATTATACTAAAGATATAGGCAAAGATGGAATACATATTAAAAAGTCAAAAGTCAAATAAAGTTTAATCCGCCCAAAAATATTTATTTACATTTATTCCTTACAATTATTCTTATTTTTAAGTGTTAATTTATTTATTTATGGTATATTACCTTATTCACAAACATAATAATTTATTTTATTTACTATACACTTTTACACAAGACTCCATTCCTTACACTGCTTTTACTAATATTATTTTTTTTATTTTTTTTTTTTTATTTTTTTTTTGTATTAGTATTGTTACATTCTTAATAGAACAGGCGGCAAACGGGCAGGAGGCTCATCTGTTGTTAAGTGATACTGCCGCCCATGGACAGTCTCAATGCCAGAGGTCTCGCGATTGCGTTGCCAGCCCTTAAAACTATTGGTACTAATAGAACAGGGGGCAAACGGGCAGGAGGCTCATCTGATGTTATGTGTACCGCTCATGGATACTCACATTACCAGAAGGGTCGCGAGTGCGTTGCCAGCCCTTTAAGTATTGGTACTTATAGAACAGGGGGCAAACGGACAGGAGGCTCAACAGATGTTAAGTGATCGCCCATGCACTCAATGCCAGAGGTCTCGCGATTGCGTTGCCAGCCTTTTAAGAATTGGTACGCTCTTTGAAGGACCCTAAGTCGAATTGGTTCGGAAATACTTCAGTGGGCAGCTGGTTCCACATAGTGGTGGTGCAAAAACTGCCTTAAGAAACGCTCAGTTGTGGAACGACGGACGTTGAGGTGATACGGGTGGTATTTCGTATTCTTTGACGTCCGAAAATGGTTTTTTTAATGTTCTTTGGATACATTTAAATTGACTAAATGTTTATCATTATCAATAGTTATATAACTTGACATAATCTCTGATATTCTTTATGATCAAGATAAGTTCAATTTTATCATATATCCTTGGATTAGTACATTTATGCACAATATGTTTATAGTATCATATTTTATGTAACAAATTTTTTTCAACTAATATATATATATAATATATTTGTATAGATGGTATATATAATATATTTGTATAAATAGCAACGATATAATGACAGTAATACTCGTAATGGTTTAAGATATTTAATCCTCTTTATAATGGCGCGTCTATCCGGGCCATGTTTTGCTGCAATTGATGGCTACACTGTTGGCAACTAATTGTCCGGCCATTAGAAAAATATTTTAGTGCAGCTGATGGCTGAACAATCTATGGCTGGGCAATGTGTTGCAATATGTCTGCAATAGTATGGCCCATGATGCAGACTCCTAAACGAGCCACACAAACCGGCAACAATGGCTGACGAAATCACACTTGTCCCAGCAGCTTATATTGTTTTAAAAAAGAAACAGAAAAAGAAGAGATTGTGGATTCGACCTTACTTAAATAGGCGTGAAACTGTAGACAATTTGAGTCTAGAAATAAGTCTTGATAATAAATTATTCAAGAACTAGAATGTCAAAAGCAGTAATTTTTACGTAGTAATCTAACGTCAAATACAGCTGATCGCAAAACACAGAATATAGCAACAGGCACACTTCGCCTGTTTGGCTATATGGCCGGGACATTACTGCAATATTGCATAGTGTGGCTGCTATTGTTTGCAATGTTGCCGGCCACAGTATTGCAGCCATCAATTGCAGCAAAACATGGCCCGTTTAGACGCGCCATTATGGCCAAACATGTTTTGTATAGCCACATATGGCCGATATTGCCCCGATGGGTGGCCGGACGATCGCTAGGCTATCGAATTCAACTGCAATATTGCACAGCCAGTTCTATTGTTGTTTCAGTCACTCTCATTGTTATGGCACAGTGTATCCTTTTCTACGCGACATGACGTTTGCTATGAGTGAAGTGTGCCTGTTGCTATATTCTGTGTTTTGCGATCAGCTGCATTTTGACGTTAAATTAAATATTAATTAAAATTCAAGACTCAAATTGTCTACAGTTTCACGCCTATTTAAGTAAGGTCGAATCCACAATCTCTTCTTTTTCTATTTCTTTTTTAAAACAATATAAGCTGCTGCGATCAGTGTGATTTCGTCAGCCATTGTTGCCGGTTTGTGTGGCCCGTTTATGAGTCTGCATCATGGGCCATACTATTGCAGACATATTGCAACACATTGCCCAGCCATAGATTGTTCGGCCATCAGCTGCATTAAAATATTTTTCTAATGGCCGGACAATTAGATGCCAACAGTGCAGCCATCAATTGCAGCAAAACATGGCCCGTTTAGACGCGCCATAACACAATCAACAAAATTATTTTTATTTAATACTTTTTAGTGTATTTTGAAGTCGGTTCTTTTTTAAAGTGAAACTTCTTTAGGCGTAACGCGTAAAATTTTTACGGAACGTCACGAAGATGTGCAGCATTTTGTCGGAGAAAAGGGAGAGAGCAATTGAAACCGATTGATTTAAAATTTCGTAAAGAGAATTTATGAAACATTAGTATTTTTGTTATGCAAAATAATTGATTGAAATCTTAAATGTTGAATCGTAAATTAAAATGCCACGTGTTTTTATTATCGAATAAATAAATGAAAAAAAAAAAAATTATTTGTATTAATTTTCAACACTTTATATTTTAATGACAATTAAATTCCTAACATAATATCTTCCTTTTTCCCTCCCTCTAAGTCTCGGAAATCTAAAGTTTAAGATTTGTATAAATATGAACAAGACTTAAAAATTAGTTTGCCAAAGAAGTTTCACTTCTGACTTTGTACGCACGCACTTTTTTTATAATTCATGAGGCTCTGATGACTTTCAATAATATTATTGTCCCAAATGTGTATCCTTAATGCTGGGCTAATAATAATAAAAGTAAATAATAGTCTTAAATAGTAGTCTATAACTAATTTAAAGCCGCTACAAGCTTGATGTTTTAAATAATACTTAATAGGTGCGGCGACCTCTGAATGTTGTAGGGAGCCTTGACACACTCCAAATTCCGTACAAATAAGAGAATGAGGTTCGGGTCGCCCTTCCCTCACTAGAGCGATAAAATTAAACTCTTATATCATCAAACGATCTATCGGTTAAATTAAGATAATATAGTTTATAATATAAATCGTTAAAAAGTATTGATATTTTTACAGTTAGTTCTGTTAAGATACAATTGGTATTATGTTTGCAAGTTATGTTATAAACTTGTCATATGAGGGTAAAAAATAAAGATTAATTATAATTAATCTAGGATATCATTTTTCCAATTAGATTTTCTTTTTTAACTAGTATATAGAATCACTCAGTTCTCTTACACAGCAGCACATCAATGTTCTGTGAATATGTAATTATCTACCTATTCCACCAATCAACGGCCGATGACCTTTCTATATATCATTCAGATTTCAACACTCACAGCTGTCAGCCGTCAAACTGTCAAGTCATTCGAGTTAAAAGTCATTGACATTCGTAATTGTAATAACCATTAACCAATTCGATCATTCATTCAAGTTCTGTGTGACATGGCGGTCGTGTGTTTCTCACGGACTAGTGGTTTAATCCTATTATTTTTAGTAAACACACTCGCCGTATCGCCATGGCTTACATCGGTGAAATTAGATAACGTTACATGTAATGAGTTAAAATGTTATTATCGTATAAAAGTGGTTGGTGATGTCGATCAGTGGTCTTTAACCTCGAATGAAAAAATACGCGGCGAAATATGTGATGATAAATTAATTGTTCAAGAATCAAATGTTTTAGTAGAATTTAGTTTGCCTGTATCCAGAAAGGCGTATTTCTGTGTCGAAAAGGATGGAGTTTGGTATCATCAAGGGAAGAATTTATATTTAATCGGCGATGACGTCACCCACCTGGACTGGTAAGTTTCTCCAAAATATTTTTAGTATTGTAATCGATATCAAAAAGCGAAAATTTTACATCAAATGTTTCATAATCTTAATGTAATCCCACGCATCTCGATCTATTCATTGTAACATACGAACGTTTACCAAAAAAACGTGTAATTTTTTTGTCGCTTTTTGTATATGTTCCCACATAGTACATACCTTAGTTATCTGTGTACAGATTAGAAATTGGAATGTTTAAAGTACTATTATATATATCACTGCTGTAAAATGTAAACAGTTAGATAGAAATGACACTTTAATACCATGAATTCATTACAAAGCATTAAAAAATAATATTTCCATACATTATTTTGGAAATAAATGTACCCTGTGATATTGAGGAATCATGTAGCATTGTAATGGTGAAATGATTTTTAAAATCGGTCAAGTGTTTTGTGAGCTTATTGTTACAACATATTTCTTTATTATATTATAAATAGGCTATCGCCACAAAATTATATCACACTTACCATCTTCAGTTATATTTAGCACATGATTTTAAACAGTAGATGAATCATGTTTTTTTGTGGGTAGATATTTGCCAAGTCAGTCAACTGTAAATGGGTGTGTGAAAATGTTTTTGGAGCTTGACTTATTGGTATTTGAATAAATATTACGACTAATGATGACTTTATATAACCCTTGAGAGTCCTTTACTTAAGGCGAGCTGGGAATTTCAGTTTACGTAATTATAACCTCCCAGATACCCTCACACTCACTCAACTTTATTTTTTCAATCATATTGTGGAAAAAAAAAAAATTGAAATTGAAATTCTGATATATCTATATATATGTAAATTACGTGTCACACTGTTTGTCTGCTATGGACACCTAAACTACCGAACCAATATCAATAAAATTTATACACCGTGTGTAGTTTGATCCAACTTAAAAGATAAGATATCTTACATCTCAATTTATACATGCAATATTATTTTATTGCAAAATATTTGTTTTTATTTGATAATCACAATTCAAACAGATGGCGCTGTGTTGAAAGTACCAATGTTTCACATAAGCTACAATTTAATGACATAACCACCAAAAAAGCATGGTGGTCCCCATGACTGGTGTTCTCCTACTGTTTCCCTTGAATAGTTTGCTACTATGTAATATATGACAAAAACCTTAGCCACAGCAACGCTTGATATATATTCTAGATATATTTATTGATAATTCAAGTTCTGAAAGTGTATCATGGTGATCATACACTTCCTTTAAACTTAAATATATAATTTTAGTTTTATCTTGATGATATATATATAGCAATCTTGTGACATGTTTGCAGGCATGACTAAATAATTAAATAAAATTTCATTCATTTAATCAAAGTGACACAAAAGTGATAAGGGAAAATATTTAATGGCTATTTCAGGCAGTATCTAAATAAAGCAACCAGTAGTGAGTTTTAAATATATATTTGTTTTGTTGAGTATTTTTTAACAAATAGTTGTTCGTAGTTAGATTTTATTTCGTTTTGCACTGCAACTTTACGAAGTTAAGATTATTAAATTATGGTTGCCTGGATTACATCCAAAGAGTTTTAAGCAATAAACCCATGATTTATATTCAAGTCGTCACTGTTTATGCAATGCAGTGGGTATTTTTAGTATGTCTATTTAAGTTTGAACTGGACAAACTTTTATTACAATTATTTATGTTAAATGATAAATCTCACAAACCGGATGAAGACATTTTAGTTATAATCATTTATTTTATATGTTTAATCTGTGTGTTCTTATCTAAACTGACAAGCATATAGTTTAATACAACGCCATTTAGAAAATGTAAATGAGCTTTTCCTCTCAGCTTAGCCGTTGAAACTGCAGTTAAAGCTGCTCTCATGACACTATTTCTAATTATCAAATCAGTGTTCTATTACTTCCATTAGTAATAGTGATACCACCTTCAATTTTGAGTATTTATTGAATTCTTTAAATTTTCATAGTGCAGAACATATGTTAGCATACATGAATCAAAATGAAATGGTTATAGATTTATTCTAAGTTTTTAAACAAAATAAATTAATCAAAAAATTAAAAAGAGGGAGGACAATATAATACGTACAACAAATTAGTGTCTTTTCCACAGACTAAAAACAAATTAAATTAAACATCAGTTCAGACAAGAAGCACTCAACATATCTACTTATAGTCGCAAAGACTGATTGTATGATTAATATTTAAAAAACATCAAGTAACACATTAAAAAGATAATTACGGTAAAGAATCTAATCTAAGAAATTTGACAACTCATTGGTCTAGTGGGTGGGACCCTGACTGCGAATCCATGGGTCCCGGGTTCGATCCCCGGCTGAGACAAACATCTGTGATGAACATTTGGTGTTGTGCTTAGGTCTTGGGTGTTTTAATAAGTATTTATATGTCTATCTATCTATAATATGTATGTATATCCATTGCCTAGTACCCATAACACAATCTTCACCAGCTTAGCATGGGACCAGGTCAATTGGTGTGAATTGTCTTTAAAAAAAATATATATATATAATTATTTATTTACAACCGTTCTGGAATTTCTCAGCAAAAGTCTTTCTTTTTTATTAAAGAAAATAACCATTATCATCCCAGTGAAATACAAGATTTATTAATAATTTTGTTTTCTTCTTGTGTTAAGTTTTTTGTAGATATTGATATCTTTTATAAAACTGTAGTCCGTTACTTTGCTCTATTGTCAAATCAATTGGTTTTTTTTTCACTATTTGGATTATATCAAAATTTTCATGTGGTTCTTGGACTTGTAATCACTTATGTTTATCAGGGATAATGTAGGATTGTAATGATGAAAGTATTTTTCGAATTCGTCAATCTTGTCCAGTATTTTGAATGCAAACATCAAATCTTTAAACTAATGCCGCCAATGTGTCAGCATTCCTGTAGCACACATGTAGCATGTGTTGAGGTCTAAACACACAAGATTAGTGTTGAAAGTTTCTAGGCCAACAAATATTGCTACTGTGAATTACAATTATCCTTATAAACCCCAGATTGAGTCATGAGGAAAAATGTAAATCACAATTGATTTGTATTCAAAATTTGTGTGATGTCACTCAAGGGACTTTACGTGTTAGGGGGCGTCCATAAATTACGTGAGGTGTTTAAGGGGGGGAGGGGGTCGAGTCAAATCTCATTTAATCTTACGATGGAGAGAGGGGGGGTCTCGGCAAATATCACGCAATTTTTTTTCTGATTGAAAAAAAAAATTAGGCAAACGGTTGACCCTAAAGGCCATCTCTGCAACTTCCCGCTAACTCCATACCTAAACTCTCAACATTTCACTTATTTTGTTTTAGTCGTAAATAAAAGCACGAAGCAAATTTTTTTTCTTCTTGAAAAATCTCACGTGAGATTGGGGGATGGGGGAGGGGGTTGAATAAAATCTCACATCTCACAAGGAGGGGAGGTTCAGAAAATTAAAAAAAACACCTCACGTAATTTATGGACGCCCCCTTATTTACTTGGCTATCTATATATTTAGTTGTGTTTATTCCGTCTGGTTGTGTGAATATCTACCATTAGTTTAAAATAGTTACTAGATATAATATATAGGGGCCATGAGGCACAATATCAGGAGGATTTATT
This sequence comes from Pieris napi, assembly GCF_905475465.1. Taxonomy (NCBI): domain Eukaryota; kingdom Metazoa; phylum Arthropoda; class Insecta; order Lepidoptera; family Pieridae; genus Pieris; species Pieris napi. The sequence goes on along the minus strand of NC_062251.1, from coordinate 1,437,539 downwards.
ACAGAGTTACTAATAATTTTAATAATTAATAAGTTATTATTAAAAGTATTATTAGAGATAGAAAAAAATAAAAAAATGGAATGCCTTGGAGTATGCGGTCTATAAATATAAATTACAACAGTACATTTTATTACTTTCTTATTATTATTAATGTTTTGTTTATTTTTATGGAACGGAATAAAACTATATTATTATATTTGCTAGATAATTAAATACTATATCCTTGTAAAATATTACTTCGTATGTCAGTCACATGGGCGTGCAGTGTCCTAAGTCCACTGGAATGACTTGATCTGGCCAGGGTACACATTGATTTATGGTACCGTTATGAACTTGTTCAATTTAATCTGTTTTGAAGTTATACTTCTTTAGGCGCGTTATGAAAAATTGATGAGAGTGAAATTTTACGATGCGCTCGCACCTGAGACACAAAGTTGTCAGTGTGATTATAGCGTGCGCGAGCGAGATGGGAATAAGACAATCTACAAGTAAAAAGAAATAGAATATGCGTGAAGTTAGCAGCTATGCCAAGAATTTTGAATGACCATAATGACATTTACCTTTTAAACAAATAAGGGTCCCCGCACATGGGCCACCGGCCACAACCACAAAACGCCGCCACTGGCATATTTCCTGTAATTTTCATACATTTTATGGACTCGCCGCACACGGTTGGCGCCGGTGGCGGCCACACGCTACAAATCGTCGCAGCTTGCTTCTTGTGGCTCGCACCGGCCACTAAACGCCGACACAAAAAGCCGCCACACGCCACTCGCGCGATTCCGCGCCCCTCTCTCCCTTACCTCAGTTAACCTGAAGTCGACGGTAACGCACGCACGTAGTCTGTGTTTCATATAGGTAGATAAATATGGATATAGAATTATTTATATCAGAGATACAATCCCGTCCTGCAATTTGGGATTCAAAAAGTGATAGTTTTAGTAATAGAGGAGAAAAAGTGAAGGCCTGGGAAGAAATCTCGTGTTACTGGCCAGCCTGTATTTTGTATATTTTCGAGTCCCACTATTTTCAAAGTGTGACGAAAATTGAAACCATCCCTTTTGTGAATAAAGTTGTGCAAAATGCAACAAGATTTCACAATTTCTTCTAAGAAATGAACAGAAGTGTTTCTAAAGGTACACTCAATGCAACGTCTGGCACGGCTTAACCTATAATTGAAAATTTTTTTGTCTAAGTCCAAATATTTTCCAGAATATGGCCTCATCATATTTTCACTGAGGCCAAATGCTTCATCATGTATAGTTCAATGGTTGTCGATCACCGACCTGTCGTGGTGTGGGGATATTTAATGTCTTTCTGTGTATCCAATAACTATGGTTTCGCCTTCTACGACGACGTCTTTATATCAAAAGTAGCGCAATTAAACCTTCTTCGTCAGAGTCCATTATGATACTGCAGGCAAGGGTTAAAAAAAGTAGCAGCCACCGACCGCAAGTGTCGACCACCGACCACAAGTGGCTGTCGCGCGCTTCAGCTACCTTTGTAGCCGCTTCTAGCTTCTCGTGGCGGCGTTTGTGGCTGTGGCGTGTGGCCCGTGTGCGGCGACAGTAAAGGAGTTTTACTTATTTTTTCAAAGAAATTTAGCAATGCTTTTTCACAAAGACCTATTGTTACTTAGTTAAAAGGTTATGAAACATACCAAGTTATTAAATTGAATGAATAATATAATAAAATAATAAATAATAATTGTTATTAACATTAATTAATAATTGAATAATATACTAAATATTAAATATTATTAAATTGTTTACGTTAAATATTAATTATTAATTAATTATATTTAAAAAAAAAAAGAAAGCCAAAGAAGTATAACTTCTTATGTGCGTACATAAGTACACGCACCCTTTTTTTTTTTAATTAGGGAGCGTTCAAGTATTACGTAACCGATTTGGTGGGGGGGGGGTCCTTTTGTAAAACGTTGCGATGCGGGGATTGAATAACGCGTTATTGTTAATATTATTTTCGACTTTCCAGTACTTTACACCACATAATGGTAACTTTAAGGTATAAAGAGTCACTGGATGGTCACGAAAAGATTTTCTAAAAACAGAAAAACGTTACGGCGCGTTACATGGGGGGGGGGGTTGTCAAGTATCTCCAAATGTGCGTTACGTAATACATGAACAGGGAGCTGTTGTACCTGCTTTTTATACGGGTTGCAGACCAAGTGCTAAGCTAAGTTAGTTTAGCTTAGCTCGCATAGCTGACGCAGTTTTCCATACTTGTGTGCAGACCGCAAACTATGCGAACTAAGCTATGTGAGCTAACTAAAATATGCGAAGCTAAGTTAGTTGTGTATGCCGATGCGCGGCTACTAGAGCTAAGCTAAGCCCCTCCCGCTACCCCGCAAACCCTTTGCACATCCTTCGCCATACTGACTGAGCTTTGGCTTAGCTGTTGGTGTGCACGCTATTTATTTCTAGCTTAGCTTAGCCTAGCTTGCTTGGCATAGCTTAGTTTAGCCTTGGCATAGCTTAGTTTTCGGTCTGCAACCGGCTTTACTGTATCAAGTTCATGAAATAGCGCGCTAGTAATATTGTTTTGATCTTATTCTAGGTAGTGTGTGGTATCACTTTCATTTCGAGAATCTTTTGATTTGTTCAATGGCAAAGAACTTTTGATGATCTAAATTTTTTAACTAAGCGATTGTCACATTTTTGTGCTTGGTTTATGCTGACGCGTTTTGACAATTATATTTATTAGTTGCGTCCACAATTGTTTATCTTTTTGTGTGTGTATTGTGAACTATTGTAAGGGCGTATTAGTAGTATATTATCAGTCTAACCTAACTTCAACGAAGAACGATTCGAATCGTCGACTACCAGTGACTTTCCGTGCGGCTTGATCCCTTGGCGTTGCGTAGAGATGTGGGGTCTCTCTGTATCTTCTACCGCATTTACTATGGAGAGTGTTTAGAGGAGTTGTTCGGACTAATACCTGCAGCTGTTTCATCAGCGGACGTCAAGGCAGAATACAAATTACCATTCGTACCCTACGTCCGTCGTTCCACAACTGAGCGTTTCTTAAAGCACCACCACTATGTGGAACCAGCTGCTCACTGCATTATTATTTATTTAATGAAACAAATATCCAGCCGTACTAAAAGCATCCATACTTATTCGCGACAAGGTGACTTCAGAAGCACGCTGGAGTTTCACCAGCTTCTAATTACACGCTTTATATTAGCTTCACCTGTATGTATATATGTAACCGACTCCTTCGGACTCGATTTTGACCCACTTTAAACGGACAGATTTAATTCAAACTTTGTACACTTATAAAGAATCAGCGACAAAATAATAATTTCATAGGTTTATCTCGAAAAAACAATGACATTTTTTTAAGTCCACAAAGCAATACGATTAAATTGAGACAACACGTATTGCTGCTAGGACTAAAAAGTGGAAAATAAATATCGTTTAAAAAAACTATAAAACACGCTTTTAAAGCACATCAAACTAAAAAGTGAAAAATAATTCCTAATTTAGGCTGAAAATCGTAATGAACAAAAAATACTGGTATTATTGTGAAAAAGCGTGGGGCGTGCCATACTGCCAGTTCTGAAATCAAGGGCGTAGAACGCAAGAGAAGAATTGGCAATACTCTCCGCCGCTCTTTTTAATCGCCAAGTTTTTTGTTTTACACAACGTTTGTAGATGCTGCAACCATTACACCATGTTCCACATGACTTCTTAAGTAATTGTGGCGTCTGTAAAAACACTTGTTTTTGGCATATATGTACCATGTATAATTAGCATTTACACGCAAATACAATAGCTATTCAGTAGAATAGCGCCTCTCATTAAACGTAACGTAAACAGACCATTCATGAAACGTAAACAGTGACGTCATTTAACGAAAATAGTGATAATAGATTGTTACTTCCGTATTCATACTTCATTTGGAATATAAAAGTATCCCTGTCCAGAACAAGGTTCTTCGGGACATTGTCAAGTATACATAGGGATCTTTATTCACACTTCGTTACATATATGCAAAACAAAATCTAATATATAAAATTCTCGTGTCATAATGTTCGTTCCTATACGAAACGAAACGGCTAGATCGATTCTTATAAATTTTGTAGTAAGTAAGTCTGAGAATCGGCTACTATCTATTTTTCAAACCCCTAAGTGATAAGCGATGTCCACCCCAAAAAGTTTTTTTTTTTTTTAATTTAATTTTTATGATACAGCATACAAAAATTCATACAACCCTTAATTGTCACCCCTCTACGATCAACCCCTATTTTTTATTATAGTAGATAGTGTGTGCAGTTTGATCTAACTTAAAAGATAGGATAGCTTACATCTCAATTTATACCCGCAATATTATTTTATTGCAAAATATTTGTTTCTTATTCGACAGTCAAAATTCTAACAGATGGCGCTGTGTTAAAAGTACCAACGTTTCACATAAGCTACAATTTAATGGCATAACCACTAAAAAAGCATAATGGTCCCCATGTATGGTGTTCTCCTACCGTTTCCCTTGAATAGTTTACTACTATGTAATATAACAAAAACCTTAGCCACAGCAACGCTTGGCCGGTCTCCTACTATTATAATAAATTAGTAAAACATACAAAGCGATAGTTGCAATTTGGAGCAAATATTTTAAATATATATAGGTATGTTATTCCAGACACAGATTTTAAGATATTTTCTAGGTCATGTAATAATAGTCGTCCGAAAGTGAAATTAGTGCTAAATGATTTACGCCCTGGCGATGTGCCAGGAAAGTGAGAGCGTCCTGTGATCAACTGCGGTTAATAACGTTATAAGTTATATATATATATTTTACGACTCATTGGTCTAGTGGTTAGTACCCCTGACTGCGAATCCATGGGTCCCGGGTTCGATCCCCGGCTGAGGCGAACATCGATGTGATGAGCATTTGGTGTTGTTCTTAGGTCTTGGGTGTTTAAATATGTATTTATATGTATATCTATCTATAATATGTATGTATATCCGTTGCCTAGTACCCATAACACAAGCTTCACCAGCTTAGCATGGGACTAGGTCAATTGGTGTGAATGGTCTTTAAATAATAAAAAAAACATATATATATATATATATATATATATATGTAAGTAAAACATAATATATTTTCCTACACAAACTCTTGTCTATATTGTATTTTATATAAACTCTTTTGTAATGTTGTCTTTGCCGTCTGATCGACGATGTTTACTTTTTTATTTTTATTAAATATAATAAAAATAATAATAATTATATTACATATATTTTGTCACTTGACATAATATATGTAAGATATTTTAATTTTTTTCATTATATTATTTTACTTGATAAAACCTAGAATATAGGCTTTAAATGTTGTTTCTTTTGTATTCACAGAGAAACGCAGTTGCGCCTTATTTATTCCCAGTATAAGCGATTGATACTATTATATATGGGTAGTTCTTATATAAAAGGTTTTTCGTCTATGGAGGAGACGGCCAAGGAGAAAAGTTGGAGTTTTTCCATTATACATATATATTATGACTTTTGGCCCGTTTGTGTATCTACTCACGTAAGGGCAAGTTACTTAAAACATATTTTGTCACTTTTTAAAGGGCCAGGGTAAATACATAAGGCAGGGTAGAGACATGAAGATCAGGGTAGATACGTATTTGACCAGGGGAGATAATTAGAAGCAATAAAACAAAGAATACAATTGAAATAATCAACTTTTATCAAAGATTGTTCTTGAAATTTATAATCAGGCAACATTTTTTATCGTACATATTTATTATTAATCAGACTAAATGCGCCGTTTTTAAGCGTTTATTTTCATGTCGACGGTTGTTGAATATTTTTTATTTGGTGCTTGCGATCTTTTGAAGTTATTATTTGTTCAATATCAAATGGAGTCTCGTTTTCGGACTCTGAATCGGGGCCGTAAACGTCCACGACAAGGAGACGAGATTTTTTTATTAGACGAGTATGTTATGACACCAAGCTTAAAATGATCGCAATGTATATCTTCATTGCAAAAGCAGCTTAAAGACTTCATTTTCAATTTTGTCGGATCTTCAATGTTCCATGACACCTGATGGACGCGCAAAGTCGAGTAAAAGTCTTTGTGTGTTTTACCACTAGCAAGCAAAGCGTCTTTGTCTAAATATCTTTGTCATTTATAACGAAAACATTAATGCTAGGACAGTTTTTCTGAATAGCATCTGACAAGTCGCTCAGACATGCTATATCTTTGCGACTATCCACCTATAGGTCGGCTGATCTTTTGCAAACAGCACTGACACCATCTGGAACTCCCTTACCGTGTCGAGCTTCATGGTAATTGCAGGTAAAGTCTCTAAGAGCTGGGTAAAATTATATTAAATGAGTGACAAGAAAATAAAACATGTATTTGTTGCAACATTGTGTTACGGGTCCATCGCTCCAAAAATGAAGGATCTCTACTTCTGGTGGCAAGCTGTTCAAAATTGGCTGTAAGTATACCCATATAGCTGGAGGCGTATGTAACAAAATCTGTGACATCGAACAATAGCATGTTGTCTTTACTTCACCTGATGCCTCTTCCTTCGTGTAAGTTACAACTGTGTACAGACTTATCTGTAGACGTGCACCTCCAAAATGGAATGCTTGAATTTCTTCTGCGTATTTTGTTTAAAGTCACTAAGGTTCACGTGAATCACAGCTTCTCTTACTGTCAAATTTGTCTTATTAATTTTAAAAGCAGAATGTTGGTGGACTATATTCAGTTCATGGACGGTGAAGAAAATACTCCAAGTTGTCTTCTAACTGTATAATCAAATCACGTAGATAAAATTGAATCACCTTTTTCAAATATTTAGTCACCTTTCTGGTCTTATGCCTTTTAGGATCAGTTATATTGGTAGTCTTGGATTCCCACTTTCTGCAAAAATTTGCTTACTAATATCAAATTCTTTGTATTGAAATCCTTTATTTTTACAATGCATTCTCGCGATAGACACTGTTCGTTACACCTATTGCAACAAATTTGAAGAAGATTTTGATGGTTTGATATTGATGTAACTTTGGCTTGGAATAGTGCCGTAAGAATCAGATCCACATTGGCGTGTGCAACACACAGACATTAAATAGGTGGCACAATTACTATGATACATATCTCCCCTGGTCAGTAAGTCTCTCCCCTGATAGTAATCTTACCAGGGGAAAGACGCCAGGGGAAAGACGTTTTCATAACATAATAAATTATTTTGGTTTATCCAAGAAAGTTTTCAATGAATAATAAAGCAAGCTTTGACTATTACAGTATTACTAAATTAGGACAGGAATTGCAAATAAATAAAATGATTATTATAACTTTTATTACTTACCAGTGGAGAGACACAATGACCTTGCGAAACCGTTACATCGCACGGACGTGACACAAAAACTGGCAAATTGCGTCGATCTAACCGCTTCTGTGCTTAGTATTGCGAACTTCACGTTGTTAATTGTCAATGAGCGAGTTCGGTAATGTGGCCGACTTATATTTTATATTTTAGCAGCGTGCGAATATTGCCAGGGTAGATACACAAAAAAAGCGGGACAACAATTAAGTTATAAAAATTATTGAAAATAAGCAAATATTTTTCAATTTTTCTTTAATAATATTTAAGTATATTTAATTAAGTTTGTGGTAAACATAGTTTGTTTTAGCAAATAATACAAATATTGTATGTATTGTATGCTAGTTAAGCTGAAACCGGTAAGGGGACAGGCCAGGGTAGAGACTTTTTTAGACTATATAACGAGTTTTACAAAAATATGCTTTAATGAGACATTTAATTATAATGTTATTTAATAAAGGACATTTATGAGAAGTGATTCATTGCACAAAATAGCAACATATAGATTACAAAACCACTTTTAAATAGATTGCCACCATAGTTACCTCTTATAAGAGAATCACCCATATATACAATATACATTATACATATATGTATATGTACACTGTATAGTGTAGTCTTTATAACGTTATTTATCCTTTTATATTAGTTTAGTTTGTTTTTGTTCCTGTTTAGTTTTTTTTTCTTAATAACTATATGTAATATGTATTTTTGCACTTCTTGCCTACCTTATCTAATTTAATACATTTTTGATGTTATACTTCTTTAGGCGCGTTTCGAAAAATTGATGAGAGAGACAAAATAAACAGAATGAAGTTGAGCACGGAAGATGCTACGGCATTGGACATAATTTAAAAACAACATTCGAATAATAATAGAATTTATGTTACACTTAATGTAAGAGAATAATAATAAATATTTATTTATTTAATTTTTCAAATGTAAACTGAACTTTATTGACTATAATGACTTCTTTTCCAGTCTTTGATTATTTTAATTAATTATTTGTTTGCAATCAAAAACTATTTTTAATAATGCCAAAGAAGTATACCTTCTTACGCGCGTACATAAGTACACGCACCCATTTCTTTTTGACTGTCGTAGTCCAAGCTATTAGCCCGGTCATTTTAGACATAAAAATAGTGATCAAATAAAGAAAATTCCGACAAAGCCAAATTTTCGTAGAGACCTTAGGTTTACCACAAGGAATAAAGTGTCAAAAGTCCCCATCAGTCCCAAGTGAGCTTAGGGACTTATTCGGGGTCAAAGGTCAAAAGTTTAGGTTTTTTGGATTTTTCTCGAAAACGGTAAGTTTTATCGAAAAGTACCTCAGAGCAAAGTTGTAGATCTTAAAATTTTCTATAAAAACGATCTCCATGATTTTTTCTCTAAGACTCACTATTTCCCAGATATTGCGCTTGTAAGAAACATGTTCTACATTATATGCACACATTTCCTCACCACCTGTGAGGTAGTGTAGTCGGCGCGTTTTTTTTTAACGTGGTATCCCCGGTAGGCCTATTCCACGAACCTTTCTGACGTTATTTTCAGGAACAATAATTATTTAATAGTATGAAGATTATTGATATGGGTTACTGAGTTTAACTGTCGTTCAAACTTTTTTTTATTACTTTAATCTGACTCATACTCTTCATATTATTCAACTTCAAATCCTAAAATTTTGACCTTAGACCCCGAATAAGTCCCTAAGCTCACACGGGACTGATGGGGACTTTTGACACTTTATTCCTTGTGGTAAACCTAAGGTCTCTACGAAAATTTGGCTTTGTCGGAATTTTCTTTATTTCAATTGTCTAAAATGACCGGGCTATATTTAGAGATTGTCCTTGTCAAACGTCATAGTCTGTTTTCTATTGTTTTTGGTACAGATTTTTTTTAAATAACCATAAATTTATGTATAATTAGTAACTTTAGTGCGCTATAAAAATGAAACAAAAACACCATTAATTATCTGTGTTTATGGCGTCATTTATTGTCTGTATTTTTTATTACACGATGGTCTGTTTGGCGCCAAATTCGCTTCCATCTCTCGTTTGATTTTTTTTATAGAACAAAAGCCGAAGGCTGATGTTAATTGATGCCGCCGCCCATGGATACTCAATGCCAGAGGGCTCGCGAGTGCGTTGCCGGTCTTTTTTAGAATTGGTACGCTACTTCGGACTCTTAGTCGAATTCGGATATACTTAGACATTTTTTTATATTTTTTTATGATTGGACAATTCACACCAATTGACCTAGTCCCATGCTAAGCTGGTGAAGCTTGTGTTATGGGTACTAGGCAACGGATATACATACATATTATAGATAGATAGACATATAAATACATATTTAAACACCCAAGACCTAAGCACAACACCAAATGCTCATCACATCGATGTTTGTCTCAGCCGGGGATCGAACCCGGGACCCATGGATTCGCAGTCAGGGGTACTAACCACTAGACAAATGAGCCGACATTGACATTTATTACTTACAAAAACACACACATAATAACAATAATCAAAGAAAAAAAAAACCCTTTTCCCTTTCGGTTCGTTTCAAGTGTGTAATGTGTGTCTGTGGTTGTAATATGCCCTGGCTCAGCATTATGCTGAGGAGCAGACTGTTTCACAGCGCTGGTCATTCAGCCAGAGACCACAGCATACGTCAGTGGGCGATGGTTGCTTGGGCCTTGGTAATGCGTGATGTCCTCTGTACCTTCAGTTTCAGACGCTTCCGAGTATCTGGTAATCACTGGAGATATATATATGTTAACGTAAAATTGTAAACACCGTTAGATTGTAATCTATCTCGCGCGATTATAAACTGTCGAAAGATTGTGAACCTCAGCGTACTGCTTACAATTTAACGTATTATTATTCGGTAGATTGTACTACACTAACTTAGTTATTATTCAAACTTCTTTGATTAATTACAGATTAATTTTACTTCCCAACAATTTCATATAACTACCGAATAATAATACGTTAATTTGTAAGCAGTTCGTTGAGGTTCACAATCTTTCGACAGTTTACAATCTCGCGAGATAGATTACAATCTAACGGTTTTTACAATTTTACGGTGACATATATATGTCTAATTGGTTTGAATTTACTTGGTATGACGTGGTCGTAAAAATTTGGAGTTGCGACGCATGCGTCATGATCGTGGCTGTTGTAACACAATGTGATAACGCCCAATTAACGTTTAATTGATCTTAATTTGTGTTTGGTTAATTCCAATGAACATATTGTATGCTTATGACCGTAGATTTTTTTCTTTATCTTCAACATATTTTTGTTTTATAATAATAATATACTTTATTTTGGAGATTATTGACAACCAACCCCCCCCCCCCACCCCGTGTAACGCGTCGTAACTTTTTTTTGTACGCAATAGTAAAACGTTTCGTGACCACCAAAGTCTTTATACGTAAAAGTGTCACCATTATTTGGTGTAAAGTACTGGAAAGTCTAAAATAATATTAACACTAACGAGTAATTCAATCCCCGCCCCGCATCGTAACGTTTTACAAACCCCCCCCCCCCCATCCCTTAATTTCGTTACGTAATACTTGAACGCTCCTAATATTATCATAGTTAATTTTACTTTAATATTCTTTCAGTTCTAATAGTCGGTCGTATGATTTGTCGTATTATTAATTTGACGATTATTTAAATGATCCTAATCCTTGGGATTGATTTGCTCCAGTTCTCACTATTTGTATGACTCAAAACTTGGCGATTAAAAAGAGTGGCGGATAGTTTCTTGCCAGTACTTCTTGCCCGCTCTACACCCTTGACTTGCGAACAACTAGTAAATGTAAATTTACTATATATACAGGATGTCCCAAAAGTCGACGTCAAGTCGAAATTTTCTCATAGGTAATGCCACACCAGTTATCAGAAAAATAAATATTTAAGATTTGTTAGGAATTTAATGAATTTAAGTGTCGAAAATTATTACAAATTTTTTTTTTCTTCGATACTAAAAACACGTGGCATTTTAATTTACAATTCGTCATTTGAGATTTCAATAAATTATTTTGCATAAAATATAAAATACTATTACATACATTCTATTTACGAAATTTTATTTTTTGAAAATATAATTTCTATAAGGTAATTCGCCCTTCTCACTCTCTTTTCTTCGACAAAAACGTTGCACATCTTCGTGACGTTCCGTAAATATTTTACCCTCATGCGCCTAAAGAAGTTTCACTTCAAAAATGTAAAATAATCTAAGCTGTGTATTATAATTTGATTTTTTCGTGATTGAAACTAAAACGGGATTTATTATTATTATAACTGAACTATTAAATCAAAGTTACAGGATAAGAATTTGAGAAAGTAAAGTGTGGCAGGGAACTGGTTGAAAACACACACATAATAACAATAATCAAACAAAAAAATATAATGAGAGATAAAAAAAATGTTTGGTAAATATTCCGTATCGCGGCACCAGCGATTTTGAGGCTGATTTTTATGACTTGGTCATGAGTTCTCCGCACCATAACTAGTGTTGTTATGATGGCGCATGACCATTTTTGCCAAAAAAATAACAAAAAAACTTCAGTGGTGTCAAGGGACACCCGGATGGAACGAAATTCCTTTCGATTAATCTATATGTTAATTGGTATCTTATCAGTATGATAGATTTTCTCGACACCAATCTTACGACGAAAAAAAAAAGGCAACATCACGAGGTGTTCCCAGGCGGTCACCCATCCAAGTACTGACCTCGCCCGACGTTGCTTAACTTCGGTGATCGGACGAGAACCGGTATATTAGAATAGCAAATAGCAAAAAAGTGTCGTGACAACTTTTCGTAAGAATTTTTTCCGTCAAGCCCCCTTTCACAAAGCGCGATAAGGAACTTCGTTCCAAAAGTACCCAAAACCGAATCGGAACACCCACGTGGTCTTGTCTGCCTTACCCCTAGAGTGTATATAAAAAATCGGAGGTGCTGAGGAAGAGCAGCCCCCACCCGCTGTAACAAAGCTGAGGAGCAGACAGTTTCACAGCGTTAAAATTAAAATGAAAGATCTCCATGGAGTTGCTGAAAATATCCACCGAGACATTTTCCATCACAATTAATAACGAATTTTTATTCGCGAAATTGTGAATGTGAAATGTGACAATATTGACGTCATGATATTTTCGCAATGTCTCTTAAAATAATTGTGACGTCATTTGACAAAGCGCCAACAGCGGCCAGACGGCGTTTATGTGCGCCGGCGCAGATGATTTCATTTGAGGATAATTTAGAGACACTTACTTCAAATACAACTAACCACTCAAAATAGTATCTCAATTAATGAATCGATTTTCATGGATTTTTGGGGTTTCCTCTGGGCCTCAGATTTTGGGCTCTTTTTCTAGGCAAGTACACACATGTGGCGACACAGTAGGCAGACTTCTGTGTCTGACATTAGCTTAGTTAGATTAGACTATTCTTGTCTCAGTGGTGAGACAATGTATCCAAAAAAAGGCTGGTACCAATGAAATAATAAATAAAAAACAGTGGTGCTACAACCTCTTTAGGTCTGGGCCTCAGATTTCTGAATCTGTTTCATGATCATTTTTCAATCTAATAGGCAAGTAGGTGATCATCCTCCTGTGCCTGACACACGCCGTCGACTTGGGTCTAAGACATGTCGGTTTCCTCTCGATGTTTTCCTTCACCGTTCGAGCGAATGTTAAATGCGCACATAGAAAGAAAGTCCATTGGTGCGCAGCCGAGTCTCGAACCTACGACCACAGGGATTGCTGCTCACCGATTAGATATCGTAAATCGGTAACGGCTAGCGTGTTTGGAGTCATGACCTCATCGTATTAAATGAATTGACGTCGCGTGTCTATGGTTCATCGTGTTCCCCGATTTCAATATTGAATAAAACGAAGCCTAAACGTAAAGACATAAAATACAAGAAGGTTGTGCCAAAAATCAATCTGGATCAATCTGAAACACCTTTTGTATGGCAATTAAGGTTTACAATAATTTAACAAAAGAATTACAAGATCTTCCGACTAGTGTTTAAAAAGCGACTTGGTGTATTGGAAAAATGTGTCAATAAATGATTATTTGCGTGAGACACTGTAGTTGATATAAATTTAATAAAGTGTCATATGATATGTAGGATACAAATAATATAAGAATTGACTTTATGGAAAATTCCTTAAGACAAATTTGCGCGCCATTGTGTGTGGCAGAAATGCGAACTTACGATTGTACCACCTTAGAGCGGGCGTACACGGACTGCTCGAGCAGTTAGCGGCTGACCGACGTACACGGACCGCTCGAGCGGTTGGCGTTGACTGCTTGAGCAGTCGGTTGTTGACTGCTCGAGCAGTCTCTACCAACCGCTCGAGCAGTTGAATTTCTACCGCAGTCTAGTCATGGATTCAGACAGAGAGACACTAGACGCCGCGAGGCCAGAAGAGAAGGGAGGGGGAGGTCGTAGAGCTGTCGACTGCTCTAGAGCCGCCGACGGCTCGAGCAGTCAGTGTATGCCTCGCCACTGCTCGCGAGCGGTCGACAGCACGATGGAATTTCATCATGTAGTTGACGGCTTGAAGCGGTCGCGACTGCTCGAGCAGTCGTGTGTACGGCAGCGAATGAATGGCTATAGTTCACCGCGCGGTCGCGGCTTCAAGCAGTCGGTCATAACTGCTTGAAGCAGTCCGTGTACGGCTGGCCTTACACATTTTCGTACCATATTTCTTGCAAGAAATTATTATTATTAAGTATTAAGTTATAATACTAGCGTTAAAATGCTATTTGAATATATATATTTTTATATTTAATGACCAACACTGACACACCAAAATATGGAACAAATTCGTAAAGCAATAATACGTCACAATGTTCGTTCCTATACTCCTCCGAAACGGCTCGACCGATTCTTATGAAATTTTTTATGCATATTCAGTAAGTCTGAGAATCGGCTACTACTATCATTGAAACCCTTCAAACTCAAACTCAAAATATCTTTATTCAAGTGGGTAACCAAGTACACTTTTGAATCGTCAAGTTAAATTAATCGTAAATTTACATTTACTACCAGTTCGCAAGTCAAGGGCGTAGAGCGGGTAAGAAGAACTGGCAAGAAACTTTCCGCCACTCTTTTTAATCGCCAAGTATTGTCATACAAATTGTTTGAACTGGAGCAAATCAATCCCAAGGATTAGGATCATTTAAGTATTCCTCAAATTTATAAAACGCTTTATTGATTAATTTTCGTTTTTTTTTTAAGTGATCCTCTGGGATTTTATTAAAGAAGAGTATCCCTTTCCCCAAAAAAGAATTACTAACTTTAGATAGTCTAGTACGGGGAAATTGCAGCCTGCGTTTGTTCCGTGTATTAACAAATGCTCATCACATCGATGTTCGTCTCAGCCGGGGATCGAACTCGGGACCCATGGATTCGCAGTCAGGGGTACTAACCACTAGACCGATGAGTCGTCTCTATTTAATCTATCTATAATATATCAATATCTATTTAATTTCGACATTATCGTATTAACTTGGTACAGTAATGTATTTTTGTAAATAATTAAATGCCTATTAGTAATATTCAAATGTCAATCGATGATGTGTCTACTGAGTAACTTTGACCTATTTATTGAAGTGTGTAGATAGACTAGATATATTGCATATGTGTACTCATAAAGTGGGTCAAGTAATTACGAGTCCGTTCGGTGCTATCAATGATAATGTAGGCGCTACAATCCTGTATTTGCCGCGGCTTTTTTTTTTTAGTTATTAAGCTTACTACATCACACACAGTACTAATTATTTTACAAAATCTTACATCTAAAATGTGTGACAATTAACGTAAACATAAGTTTTACAAAAAAAAAACAGAAATTTAAAAAATACAATTAAAACATATACAAGATAATACAAGCACACAATAAAATAGAATAAAATTGTAGAAATTTGTTGGCACTTAAAGCAGAAAAAAAAATCAGCAAAAAATATGTATCACATCGTAATAAGCTAAGTGATAGACACTTAAATTGCAAGAGGGCTTGCTAGCCAGTGCGTAGTCGGCCTTTTAGGATCTGGTACTCTCTTTTCTTGAAGGACCCCAAGGTGTCAAGTATTACGTAAGCACTATAGGGGGGAGGGGGGTCTATGATTTACATATTTGGTGATTACGTCAACAGTAAATTATTACTTTTTTACACATACCCACACATTGTCTATGCTTGAAAACGAAATGCATTTTCGATGATTCCTACAAAATTTTTGAGAACATTGCTGACAACCTTGACCTTTTGGAAGGATGGGGGGGGGGATAAATTGCAGTAAATCTGTTTACGTAATACTTGAAAGGACCCTAAGTCGAATTGGTTCGGAAATACTTTATTGGACAGATGGTTTCACATAGTGGTACAAATACCAATTTCTTTTATAATTTTTATAGGCTGGTGATGGCACCACCAGCCAACCAATTCGACTTGGGTCATCTGGCATTGAGAGTGTCCATATGTTGTATCACTTAACATCAGGTGAGCCCGTTTGCCCCATGTAACAATAAAACCTTATGAAATGTTTAATATTATACCCAGTTTAAAACTATCTAGAAGAATTTGTTTGTAGTCCAGTCAGTCAAGACAATTAATTCATTATAATTCCAAAAGTTTTCAAATTTTGATGTTAGGTCGGGAGTGGTATTAAAACAAACTATAAAATTTTGCAACCTGCTCTGCGGTCCGGAACATTGTTAAAAATAAGTTTTGGTCGTGAAAAAAATTCCAAAAGTTCTGCAAACTTGGGGAAGTTTTCGATATAATATTTCATATCACGTATAAAATTTGCAACCAACCTAAGTGTACGGAACATTTTTTGTTATTAAAAATTAATGTTTTTCTTTATTAAACTGAAGGAAAACGTTCCAAAAGTTCTGCAAATTTGACAGATATATCGAAAATAAAATAAATAACAAAAAATGTTCCGTACACTTAGGTTGGTTGCAAATTTTATACGTGATATGAAATATTATATCGAAAACTTCCCCAAGTTTGCAGAACTTTTGGAATTTTTTTCACGACCATACAGCAAAAATTAATTTAATTGCAATTTTAACAATGTTCCGGACTGCGGACAAGGTTGCAAAATGAGATTTATTGTCGTCCCAATGTACCATTCACTTGACCGAAGTTTGAAAACTTTTGGAATTATTATCAAATTTTCGATTTCGAATGTCTATAATGACTGGTCTATTGATTGGCTAAGGGAGCGTTCAAGTATTACGTAACGAATTTTGGTTTTTCCTTTTGTAAAGCGTTACGATGCGGGGCGGGGATTGAATTACGCGTTATTGTTAATATTATTTTCGATTTGCCAGTACTTAACACCACATAATGGTAATTTTTAGGTATAAAGAGTCACTGGGTGGTAAAGAAACGTTTTACTATTGGGTACAGAAAAACGTTACGGCGCGTTGCATGGGGGGGGGGGGGTCAATAATGAACGCTCCCTAATCATTAAAATCTGTTCATAGGTCGCAAGAGAATGAAATCGCACCAGAAGACTTAAAAGAAACAGATGCCAAATATATTAATGATCTCAATAACCCTGATCTCGAAGACACAATTGATTTAAATAATGAAGAAAAAAGAGAGAAACGTCAAGCCAACGCCACTGTGCCAGATGAAGAAGAGAGGTCAGACCAAACAGAAGCAGTTATAAAACTACTAGGCCTTCGAGTCGATGAATCTGAGAAGGAACCGAAAATTATTGATGGTGTTATACCAAGCGTGTTGAGTGAAAAGGAATTTGTATTGAGGCTGTTTGGTGAAGGTTTTACAGAGGGTACGACCATCGTGTTCACCAGCCACCCACAGGAGTATGGAACCAGCTGCCATTTCCAATATGGTTCTTATTATAAGGTAAATAAGATTCAATTCTAAATTTTTTGCAGTGGTAAGATGTATCAAAGGTCTATGTCAGGTCAGAAAATAATTATTTTTATTGTATTCTTCGTACTAAGGATTTATGATTAAGAATCCCCAATTAGAGTGTCCCCCACGCCCCACTTGGGGCAGTTAAGGGGGGATATTCGAAAGTTATTTGGAATTTTAATCTTCGAAGTTCGAAAGAATCGTAAAATTTTTTGAAGTTGATAGTGTTTGATTTTATCAGATCTTTGGAATATTACAATTCAGATAGAATAGAGTAATCAATTTTTGTCATATTGCTGCTAAGTCATTGTCACAGTTAATCAGAATATATATCCCCATAGGGGAAACAACGAAACTATGTTAACAAGAGTTTTGAGATTGACATTGGTATTTTTTTATTTATACCTGTAATAAATTCCACAGGCCTCAAAGCTGGAAGGTGATTCGGCAATCTTCAAATTGAAAGTACCAGAACCGGAACACGACCTTACCTTTTACATCTGCGCTACGAACAATGCGACATATGAGACACCAGATTTCATTCACCAGGGCAAGGAACCCTGGAAGATTCTGGGTATCCACAACAAGCTGCTTCCATTATGGGCTTCCCTAGTCCTCATAGTTATCCTACTGGTACTGGCGTCTCTCTTCTCTGGTCTCAACCTCGGTCTGATGGCCTTGGACCGTACGGAACTCCGTATCATTGCTAATACGGGTACAGAGAAGGAGAGGAAGTACGCGAGAGCGATTATGCCTGTGCGTGCGCATGGAAATTACCTTCTATGTACCATTTTGTTGAGTAACGTCGCCGTGAACAGTACATTTACGGTGATTTTGGATGATCTCACCTCTGGATTGGTTGCTGTTATTGGGTCTACCCTCGCGATTGTGTTCATTGCTGAGATTACCCCGCAGGCGATTTGTGCAAGACATGGGCTGTTTGTTGGTGCTAAAAGTATATGGATTATGAAGGTAGGATAAAACTTGGTTATATTAGATTCACAACAACAACGTTTAGTAAAGTTTTACAAAGCTTTTTATAAATTTGAGGACTACTTAAATGATCCTAATCCTTGGGATTGAATTGCTCCAGTTCAAACAATTTGTATGACAATACTTGGCGAATAAAAAGAATGGCGGAAAGTTTCTTGTCAGTTCTTCTTACCCGCTCTACGCCCTTGACTTGCGAACTGGTAGTAAATGTAAAATTACGATTAATTTAACTTGACGACTCAAAAGTGTACTTGGTTACCCACTTGAATAAAGATATTTTGAGTTTGAGTTTATTCCTGTATCTCAAAATTCAATACCTTTTTGTACTAGAGTAAGACTTTGCGCCAGAGGCACAACAAATTCTAGGTCTTCTTGGCCTCAGGTATCTGATCTATCTGATTTTCATAATAGGCAAGTAGGTGATCAGGCCCGTCTCACATTAAAGGTAAGTATTTCCTCAAGATTTCCTTTACCTAAGCGACTTATATGCGTACATGGAATGATTGACGCACAGTCGTAAAGCCCCCAGGCCAACACTGCTCTGATGAAACAGCTGTGTGGTATCTATATGCTGTTCTGCTCAGAGATGTATAACTTTCTGCATATGTGGAAGCAAGTAGTTGATCTTTGAAGAAAGATTATGTCTTAAGTTGATCATGTATATAAGAAGATCTATATAAGATAGGCAACCTTAAGAAGACAAGGAATGGTTTTAGCCATCAGTCTGACTTAGGGAGCGTTCAAGTATTACGTAACGAATTTTGGAGGGGGGGGTCCTTTTGTAACATGCGGGGTGGGGATTGAATTATGCGTTATTGTTTATATTATTTTCGACTTTCGAGTACTTTACACCACATAATGGTAACTTTTAAGTAGAAAGAGTCACTGGGTGGTCACAAAACGATTTACTATACTTGGGTACAGAAAAACGTTACAGCGCGTTACACGGGGGGGGGGGGTTTCAATAATCTCCAAACTGCGTGACGTAATACTTGAAGCATACTGTATTCTATGGATGTTTTCACTATAAGCCAGGGTTTGAGCACATGACCAGGTCTCAGAATGTAATCCCTGATAGAGTATTACGCTAAAATTATCAGAGAGCATTAATACCTGCTGAGTTTAATCATCGGTTGTCGAGATATATAAAATTCCATCCACTCCACGTCTGCACTTCCATAACTGAGACGCCACCACTATGTGGAATCAGCTATCCACTGAAGTTTTTCTGAACCAATTCCACTTCTGACGGTAAGGCTGGCGACGTTCTTGCCGTCATCACTTAACATCAGGTGAGCCTCCTGCCCGTTTGCCCACTGTTCTATAAAAGGGACCCGTGGTTCTCTCAGAATTACTCTGTCTCCGGTTGTTCCATATGTGATATTTTCAGATTGTAATGGGCATATGTGCCCCTCTCGCATGGCCGACTAGCAAATTGCTAGATTACTTCTTGGGAGAGGAAATTGGTACACACTACAACAGGGAAAGACTAAAGGAACTTGTTAAGGTATTGTAAAAAATTTATTCAATGACCACTAATTTGCGTATTGTTCCCACGAGAATGTAAGTGCGTGCTCCTATTTCACCATGCCTCCTGCTGATAGAGGACAAATCTTTGTTTTTTATTTATTATTATTAATTACTTAAGATGTCATGTGGAACATGGTGTAATGGTTGCAGCTCCTTACAAACTTTGTGTAAAAAAACTAGGCGATTAAAAAGAGTGACCGAGAGTTTTTTACGCCGGCTTTTTCTTTCCTACACACTCTGTCTTCTTTGTCGATGAGCAGGGATGTCTACCGAGACAAATTTTATGACGTGATATAAGTGATACCATTCCACATTCCATAATAAACATATTTTATTTTTTAAACCGAGTTCTTGGAGAACACTTGGGCTGCTCACCATCACAAGGCTTTAAGTAGATAGTACCTGATTTATTTAGACGGTGTGGTTGGTAAATCAGTGGCGAGTGACCTAAAAAGGTTGTACCTTTTTAGGTCTGGGCCTATTTCTGTATCTGTTTCATGATCATTTGTCAATGAAATAGGCAAGTAGGTGATCAGCTTCTTAGGCCTGACTTGTTCGACTTCTTGGCTCTAAGACAAGCCGGTATCATCACGATGTTTTCTTTTGTACGAGCGAATGTTAAATGCGCACATAGAAAGTCCATTGGTGCACAGCCAACTCTACTACGAACTCAGCGATGAGAGTCGCAGGCTAAAGCCAGTAGTCCAACACTGCTCTCAAATAAAAGAATAATAGAGAATGAATTAATCAGGTATATATAGGAAACAGTCCAAGTTTCAACAGAAGCTGTTCTGTTTCTAAGAATATTGATTTAGCTTCCATCACGTGACACAAAACTGTCACAGATAAGTCGAATAGAACACGTAACATGCTTGTAAACAATGTCTTCGTCTGTCTTATCCTAATACTATGGAGTTTAATTTCGTCGGAGACTGAACATCGAAATATTATGACAATTGACATTAAAATTATGACGTTTGTTTACGTGTTTACTTACGACGTCATAGGTACGACGCCATCTTGTTTCACGCGTTTTGGCGGGTTTTTAAAATCATGAATGTTTAGACATTGTATAGTGGAACCTATATTTCAGGTGACAAATCACGTGAACGATTTGGACAAGGAGGAAGTGAATATCATCTCTGGTGCTCTTGATCTTCGTAAGAAAACCGTGAAGGATGTCATGACCAAACTGAAAGACTGTTTTATGCTGCCAATCAATTCCGTACTGGACTTTGAGACCATGACAGAGATTGTCAAGTCAGGTAAGCTTTTGTATAAGGCTTTAATCACTGATGACGTCATAAATTAAAACGCGGTATCGAAGTATTTCCAGCTGAGTATATATAACTCGATCGATTGGAATCTTTTGGCCAGTGGTAACACTTGTCGAGGATCCTTCCTTTGTAGGAACTGGTCACCATCACGACTGGGATCTTCGGGCCAGTCAGTGGTGAGTGGTTGGACTGTTCTCGATCCTACGTTTTGGATGAACTGATCAGCCCTTGGTCATTGGTGAAGATTAAGGGTTAACTTTAATCCCTGATCAAAGAGAAATTTGGGGTGACCCAACCCGTAGGGGGTAAACAATCAAGGCGTTTTGAGATTTCCTTTTCCCTTCTATCTTTTTGAAATTGTCTTTTATATATAAACTCTCTTAAATTCATGAGTATCTTGAGGATACTTCGGGAGTATTCGCCCGGTGGGAGACGCCAAGCTCACTAGGCCTAGTAGACCAGTCAGTCAAGACAATTAATTCATAATAATTCCAAAAGTTTTCAAATTTTGATGTAAGGTCGGGAGTGGTATTAAAACAAACTATAAAATTTTGCAACCTGCTCTGCGGTCCGGAACATTGTTAAAAATAAGTTTTGGTCATGAAAAAAATTCCAAAAGTTCTGCAAACTTGGGGAAGTTTTCGATATAATATTTCATATCACGTATAAAATTTGCAACCAACCTAAGTGTACGGAACATTTTTTGTTATTAAAAATTAATGTTTTTCTTTATTAAACTGAAGGAAAACGTTCCAAAAGTTCTGCAAATTTGACAGATATATCGAAAATAAAATAAATAACAAAAAATGTTCCGTACACTTAGGTTGGTTGCAAATTTTATACGTGATATGAAATATTATATCGAAAACTTCCCCAAGTTTGCAGAACTTTTGGAATTTTTTTCACGACCATACAGCAAAAATTAATTTAATTGCAATTTTAACAATGTTCCGGACTGCGGACAAGGTTGCAAAATGAGATTTATTGTCGTCCCAATGTACCATTCACTTGACCGAAGTTTGAAAACTTTTGGAATTATTATCAAATTTTCGATTTCGAATGTCTATAATGACTGGCCTATAGCTCAAATTGAAGTCCCTTTTGAAGGAAAGGAGAGTATACCCACTCTTTATATGGAAATTGTATTCGTTTTTACAACAAACTCCCAAGCGAAATTTGAGAATTATTACTAAATAAATTCAAAGCCCTCGTTAAACGAAAATTAATGAATAAAGCTTTTTATAAATTTGACGAATACTTGATGATCCTAATCCTTGGGATTAATTTGCTCCAGTTCAAACAATTTGTATGACTCAAAACTTGGCGATTAAAAAGACTGGCAGAAAGTTTCTTGCCAGTTCTTCTTACCCGCTCTACGCCCTTGACTTGCGAACTGGTAGTAAATGTAAATTTACAAATAATTTAACTTCTTTTTGACGATTCATAAGTGTACTTGTTTACCTATATAAATAAAGATATTTTGAGTTTGAGTTTATAGCTGTTGTCTAGCTTCTCGGTCACATCTGCCTGATCACGTGGTATATTAGGGGTCCTATTAAAAAAATCATAATTTGCTTATAACTAGTTCTTTAATAAGTGCAAGTCCACACATGTAGTTCTGGAATGCGTGCTTCCCAACAAACAGAAATCCTCGGAGCAGTAAGGTCGCTTCTTCTGAGCTTCTGGAAGGAGCTGGGCTGGTTTCATTAACCAGGACTTTACGCACAACTGTCCAAATGGGTGTCTTAGTCTTGTCAGGCTGTATCCGGTCTTGTAAAAACAGCAAAAGAATGGAACTCCCTCTAATCTTCCCAGGGTTAAACATGGGTTCTAAGCAGCAGCTAAATATGCATCACCTGGACAAGCGTGTACCGATAGGCCGCAATTTACTTCACATGAGGTGGGATTGTGGCTTCTGTCCAGTTCTTCATATCTTCTATCTCTAATGTTTATTTTATTAATTAAGATGTCGTGTGGAACATGGTGTAATTGTTGCAGCTCCTTACAAACGTGTAAAACAAAAACTTGGCGATTAAAGAAAGTGGCGGAGAGTTTATTGCCAGTTCTTCTCTTCCGTTCTACTTGATTTGAGAACTGGCAGTAAATGTAAAATTAAAAGCATTTAATGTATATTTCTTTTTTGACGTTCATAAGTGTACATTGTGTTACATTTAGAATAAATGATTTTTGACTTGACTTTAAATAATTTTTCCAGGCTATTCCCGTATCCCGGTGTACGAGGGTCAACGAGGTAACATAGTCACGGTGCTCTTCATCAAGGATCTGGCCTTCGTGGATCCTGATGATAACACACCATTGCGAACCCTCTGCCAGTACTACCAGAATCCTTGCAATTTCGTATTCGAAGACGTCACGCTGGATGTCATGCTGAAGCAGTTTAAAGAAGGTAAGGTTTGAGCAGATTTTCTCGCAGGTAGAGAGAACCATAGACTAAAGATTTTTTTGAAGTGAAACTTCTTTATCGGGGTTGGAAAAAAATTTAGTGTAACATTTTTCCGTTACGCGCCATGTTGCTTTTTGAAGTCAAACTTCTTTATCGGCGTTGGAATGAAAGTTCTTTATCGACGTATGGGAGAAATTTTGTAGCAAATCGTCACGTTTTTTGGTTACGCGCCATGTTGCTTTTTGAAGTTAAACTTCTTTATCGGCGTTAGAATGAATTTTTTATCGACGTATGGGAGAAATTTTGTAGCAAATCGTCACGTTTTTCGGTTACGCGCCATCTTTTTCTCGTCCCTACCACGGTTGATCCGAAGAGATTCGAAGCCATCAGTAACAAGAATATATAATAACTATAACAATGATATTAATAATTCTATTACAATTAATGAAATTCTGTAACAATCTTAGTACTACATAGTAGTACAGTAATAAGTTAAAATGAAATAATTGTATTTGTATTCATGTCTATGATAATAAAAGCCTTTTGTTAAACTTTATCTAATTTAACTTTATTTAACCAATTTCTGTAAAGTTGCATATAGTAGATCATTTTTCGAAAAATAAGGTCATAAAGTGGTTTCACTTCTAACGTGTGTACATTAGTACACGCACATTTTTTATTTTTTTATTGCGTCATATTGCGTCACATTACGTCTCTTCTCTCCTACAGTAAGAGAGCGTACCATATAATTTGAAAATGATTTTCAGGTCACAAAGGTCATATGGCATTCGTCCAGCGTATTGAGGAAGGTGATGGTGATCCGGTGTATGAGACCGTGGGTCTCCTTACACTGGAGGATGTGATAGAAGAGATGATACAGGCGGAGATAGTGGATGAAAGTGATGTCATCTGTAAGTTTTAATTGGGCATTTTATCATCAGACGTCGAGGATACGAAATTCCACCACTATGTGGAACCAGCTGACCACTGAAGTATTTCCGAACCAATTCGACTTAGGGTCCTTCAAAGAGCGTACCAATTCTTAAAAAGCCGGCAACGCACTTGCGAGCCTTCTGGCATTGAGTGTCCATGGGCGATCACTTAACATCGGGTGAGCCTCCTTCCCGTTTGCCCTCTGCTTTATAAGTAACTATACTTTAAAGGCCGGCAACGCACTCGCGACCCCTCTGGTAATGTGAGTATCCATGAGCGGTATCACATAACATTAGGTGAGCCTCCTCTCCGTTTGCCCCCTGTTCTATTAGTACCAATACTTAAAAGGCCGGCAACGCACTCGTGATCCCTCTGGCATTGAGTATCCATTAGCGGTGGTATAACATGACATCATTTATGAATTAGCCCGTTTGCCCTCTGTTCTATAAGTACCAATACTTAAAAGGCCGGCAACGCACTCGCGACCCCTCTGGCATTGAGTGTCCATGGGCGATCACTTAACATCAGATATGCCTCCTGTCCGCTTGCCCCCCGTTCTATAAGTACCAATACTTAAAAGGCCGGCACCGCACTTGCGAGCCTTCTGGCAATGTTAGTATCTATGAGCGGTATATCACATAACTTCAAATTAGCTTCCTGTCCGTTTGCCCCCTGTTCTATAAGTATCAATTCTTAAAAGGCCGGCAACGCACTTGCGATAATAAATTGCAGTAAATCTGCTTGCGTTACACTTGAACGGCCCCTTAGCCTTCTGGTTGTAAATGTCCATAGACGGAATCACTTCAGGTGAGCCTCCTGCCCATTTTCCCTCTGTTTTAAAAAAAGGGGCAATGGGCGGCACTTTAGAGTGGATCTCTTCCACAACCACAAATAATTTCTAAATAATCTAAGGGATGTGGACAGAGTAGGGGTTTAAAGGAAGATAGAGAAGGAGCTAAGCAGATAGACTGGAATTCCCTTACTGCGAAGACTGAATTTAAATATAATATTTTTTTCAGCTGACAACAGAACGAAAAAGCGCTTGCTGAGACCCCTGAACAAGCTGCATGATATAGCTGCGTTTGCTGGACATCAACACCAGAGAGTCCATGTCTCACCTCAGCTGATCTTGGCCACCTTCCAATTCCTTAGTACAAGTAAGTATTATCCTCATTATCACACGTGAGGAAACCAGCTTTAGTCCCAGGTCCAGAAGGCTGATCACCTACTTGCCTATTCAGAAACACCGAAATCTGAGGCCCAGACCCATTGATATACAAAAAACCCAAGATGCACAATCAACGTCTAAAAAACGTCCTCAAAAAATGAGCGCAACATTCTAAATTGTGCGCTCATTTCAAATAGTCTCGCGTCGCTCGCGTCTGGGAGCAGTTGTCAAAAATGCCAAAGTGTTCTGTGAGAAATTGTAAAAATATAACTTCAAGAAGGCTAAAAAAGGATGGGATATCGTATTTTCGGTAATTAAAAAACTTTATTGATTAGTTTTTGTTGTTTTTATGACTGATTATAACAAGCAATGTGTAATTTTTATTTATTTTTCTAAAAACTTCATTCAACGCACAAACTATATACGGCCAACTTCAATGGCTGCTTGTTCAGTGTTAGAACAACGCATTACAGTCTTCTTTTTACTTTAGTCGCATTATAAAAATGACCCTGTTCTAATAAGTGGAGTCAATTTTTTTTATTTGTGTTTCTTTTTTATAAATAAATTTATCTACTTTAAAAGTGCTTTAAAAGTGATTTGATTTTTGCAAAATAAATACCATTCATCATTATCGTTTTGAACAAAATATTTGAATAAACAATTAGGCTACCCAAAAACATATTTATGCACAAATAAAAGTATATTTATGTGTTTAAAACACAATTTAACAAACTCTTAAAATACTAATTAGTAATGTATAATGAAAAAAAAAAGTCATGTTCGACTCCACTCAATACCTTGTCCTACCGACCACGGTCGGTCGTAAAATTTTATTGCTTTAAGGGCCAGTTTTTTGATCCGTAGTAAAAAATGGTTTTACCATTTGTTACATTAACTATAGTTAAATGAATAACCATTGGTAAAATCGTAAATGCGTTTTTCAATGCCTTTTTTAACTATAGTTAAACTTAACAATTTGTCAATTTGTTGCCAGTGCAATGAGCAATGACATCCCAAAAAATGTGGTTCTTTTTTGTGGGGAACATTTATTTTGTATGACAACACTAGACATTAGGGTGGGTCAAAAATTTTTTTTTTAAGTAATCGATTTCTAATAGCGAAAATATGTTGAAGTTAGGTATTGTTATGAACCCTTTAAAATATTATTTAATTATTTTGAGTGGAACAGCCCGCGCAACGCCCTTGAAGTTTTGAAAAAAATAGCTAAAGTGGGTACTTTTACACCTTAAGTTACACGTTTGACGTTGGGTATAGTTTAATGTTTTAATTAGTATCCATTGAAATACACATTACTTTTCTTAAATAAACTGTGTTGTTTATGAAAAGAGGATTTTTTTGAGGTAAGTACATTCAGAGAATTAATGTATCAATGTGGCTAGTTTCTAGTGAAATGTTTCGAAATTGTAAATTATGAATTTTTGGTTTGAGACTTGAAAATTAAATTTTTCTGTCATGTCAAATTATAGACAAGTCTTACAAGTGCCCTCTATATATTTGGAACTGTAGAAGATATAAAATAAATCGTGTTATCAATATACCAGGATGTCATGAAATGTAGACTACAGAAAATTAAAAATAGCAGTAAAAAAGAGCCTGCGTTTTCCGAAATTGCAGAAATTGTAACTCAGAAAGTTGAAGCAGTATAGCAAAAGGCATCAATCCCTGTAGCCTCACATACAACAGTCATTCAGCTCAAAGGCCATTGAGGTATAATAATGAATAAACGCTTTTCTTTTTGCCAAAAATACTGTTGACCTGGCTGGCTATTGGATGCGATGGAACAGTGACAAATACAGGTAAATTTAGTAGTGTCATAAGGCTATTTGAAAAAAAGACTTCAGAGACCTTTGCAATGGATAATTTGCTTGCTGCATTTAAATGAACTGCCCTTGAGGCATTTGTTTCATTATATGGATGGTAAAACTTCTGGACCATCTACGTACAATGGTCCTATTGGTAAGTTGCTGGATAGATGTGAAAAGGATCTTGCGGCTTTAAATTTCTACACCAACGCCATCAACTTTATTTATTTCTAATTTTGGCTCAATACATTATAAAACTATATGCCCCCGTGTGGTTCCAAATAAAGACACACTCATCATACAAAGACGGATCACGGCACCTCTGGATATTGATTGAATGTTCGCGATTTTAATGAAGTGCATTAAAAGCAGTCATGGATCCTATTATACAACGAAACGCATATTTTGCCCACCCTGAATATCTACTATTAGCGATGTTAACAGATGCAGAAAAGCGTGTAAGAGAACTTGCAGCTAGAAGAATTATTCTAAAAGTAGTTCATCGACAACGGGAAAACTACCACGCACTTTTGAAGTGCCTTAGCTTAATTTTGATGCTAAATGTTACATTGATCGAATAAACTGGCTAGAAACCAACTTTGATCCACCTATTCTAAGAAATCAAACAAATGATGAACTTTTTCAGATAATAGAGAAAAAGGTGACGAAAGGATGTTTATTAGGCTACCTTGCCATACACTAGCGGTTGAACGAAGTGTAAAGATATTGACAGAAGCTGCAATGTCGGCATGTGATAAAAAAAACAAGGGAGGGCATGATTCATGCAAAACTCGCTTCAAGGAAAGTTATGGCGAAATTCGATAGTAGGCGGGAATTTTGTACAAAAATAAATAATTTTTTATAACCTTTATATGTTTATTTCTTTAAGTTTTTTGTTTTAAACGTTAATATATATGTCTTTCACTAAATATTTGTAATGTTTCAATAGTATTTTAAGTAATTTCTAGTAAAGAACTATCCCATTTGGCAATACATGTTTTTCTCAAAAACTAATAATTTTGAAGCTCATGCGCGGGCTGAAGATGTATGTTTCATTATCAGTTTTTTAGCTAAAACTACTGTTTATAGTACACTACAACATAATATTACTATTAGAATTTGATTCATCAACTTTTATTTTTTTCCTAACTAGAGTGACCCACCCTACTAGACATATTGAGTGAATGAAATCCATTTTTGCCATCTTCATTCGTTATTTGCGCTTTGAAGAGTTTGAAGTGTCAAATTAATCTAAATAACACGATATAAATAAAGTTGTTTTTCTGTGTTTTAATACGGTTTACACTTTTTACGATACTTAAATATATAAATAACGATGTCCGCAAACAGCCAACGGTCAAATAAGTAAGTATAAACATATTTTCGTGTTATTTATTCCGGTTTATCTTGTGTTTCGTAATAGAAAGTAATACATTTTATGTTTTGTTAAAGGGACCATACTGCTAACTTCGCCAAAAAAGAAACTGCCAAACTGGTGATGCTTCTCAAGGATTACACAGTCGTAACGTGCAAACAACTGATCACTGCAGCAATCTACAAAAAGATGCAGCTTGGAAATCTCTGTGACGTTTTCAACTCAGATGGGTCTAGACACCGAAGTGTTAAATTTAATATACATTTAATGAAGGTGTAGGCACATTTTTATATTTATTCTTGTATAGCTGTGTCCTACAACAAAAGGAAAAAATCTTTTAACCCTTTGGAAACAAGGAAGCGGATTATGATCCACACGGATAAAAAAAATTGAGTTTTTTAAACAAAGACAAATAAGAGAGGATGATTTGTTCAATTATGCTAAGGAAGAGCATCAAAAACATTCGCTGCACCAATGAGAGGCCCCCCCAAAAATCCATACTGCATAAAGAGGAGGTGCACCAAAAAGTGATGCAGCAGATGGAAGAAAGGCACAATAAATATATGTAGCAGCAAAAAGAGTTCCATCAAATTGAGGTGAAATGCAAGAAGAAACAATTAGAAAATATTTAATTGCTACTTTAGGGTTTCATGTAAATTTTGTAATGTTTTTTTAATAAAAATGGTTTGTATTTAAGTTTTAATTAAACAGTTTATTAATCAAGTCAAATGTTTTATTTATACATTCTTGTAATAAAGTAGGTAGATGCTAACTCACAAATGTAATAAAAGCCCTAAAGAATATCATAGGTCCCTAACTAATGTGTAGCTGTAGTTTTTAGTATAAGTACATACTTGTATGTACTTATAATAATTATAAGTTAATATTATAGGCAATAAAACACATAATGAATTAGTAATATACTTAATTATATACTGCTGCGGTTCTGTAGCTAGTAATGAAGCAAAATAGGTTTGTATGAGCTGCTGTCTATATATACTCTTGTTCTTGTATTTTATTTAATTATAATAATTATAAGTTAATATTATAGGCAATAAAACACATAATGAATTAGTAATATACTTAATTATATACTGCTGCAGTTCTGTAGTTAGTAATGAAGCAAAATAGGTTGTTATGAGCTGCTGTCTATATATACTCTTGTTCATTGGCAGTTTAAGATCATTCCCAATTTCAGTAACAAACCAGAGCACCGTTCCCTTCAATAGGGGGTAACAGTGACAAAAATCTACATCATCCCAGGTTTCTAATGGCGGATGACATTGCCTAAATATTTTTGGTCACTCATTAACACATTCTCATATAATATTATCGTCTTCTTCATCGTCTCATTAATTAAAGTATCTCAATATGTTTAAATTCATCATTAGATAGTAATAAACGTATTTATCATAGTTTGATTTCTGTGACAAACAGCTGTTACTATATAAATTACCAGCGGCCATCTTTTTAACCCTCCGATACTGAGTAGTTAACTTTTTTGACTAATGGTTAGATATTTTACCATTGGATGCTCTTACCACAGATCAAAAAACGCATTTTGCTGATATTTAACTAATAGTAACGATTTTTTACCAATAGTTGAGTTAACTACGGATCAAAAAACCGGCCCTAAGTACACTGCGTTATAATAACAACTTTAAACAATTCGGGCAAGGTTGATTTTGCAATAATATATGCTTGTAACTTATAGAAAGAGACAGAAATAGTGTTTCGGGACACTTTCGAGCGTTACTTTTATTCGAGACTGTGCATCTTGGGTTTTTTGTATATGAATGCCCAGACCCCTAAAGGTTCTAGAAGAATGGTGAAGTTACTCCTTAAATGGAGGAATCAGTCTGACGACTGGACTGGCCCGATGGCTTCAGTAGCTTGGTCGGGAAGTCGTAGGTATATGTACATATATGCTTTGTTGGAAACACTTCGTTATTGGTATGTTATCTAAAGGTGGCGGCTTCAACACATTTACACTTTGTGCTTGTGTAGTGTCTGTGAATAAGCGCGAGGCGTGATGTCACACTGAATATGCATCATGAAAAGACTGTCCGTCTCTCTCGCGCTCGGTCAAGCTTATGAGTATAAAAGAGACAGTTATTGTTTTGCTTTTGCTACTTTTTATGTTGATCTTTTTTCTCATTATTATTTTGTCTGTGATTGTGTACTTATTTGGTTGGAGGTTAGAATACTTTGAAGAAAATGTCTTATGAAATATATTCCGTCTAAACATTACCAGGGCAATCTCGTGAAATGGTTTACAATGTTTTTAATTATTTAAAGCATCTTAATAAAAACAGTTTAATGAAAAAAAAAATATTTTTAATTTGACTTTGTTCGGGTTGTTTAATATGTGATTTACATTGACAACCCGAGAAAATAGAGGACACCGTGAGCCATTTCTGCCAAAACCCACCATCTTTTAGTCGATACCAACTCCGGGGAAATAAATACAGATAATACAACTTTTTCTACAGCTGTGATACTTTTTGACATTTAACACCTTTTGTCTTCAGTCACCGTGACCACGCACGCTGTAAAGCACGCGAAACGTCGGTTAAATTTAAAATTATGTTAAATAGTTGTAAATTTTAAAAGTTATGTCAATAAAAGAAACTTAGAATCCATTTAACATATCTTGTGTTGACGGTCATACTTACTATTTACTTATTTACCAATATGAATAAAGTTATTTTGAGTTTGAATATAGATTAATATTCACAATTAAAATAGGTGTGGACCCATTCCGTTGTGATATGATATCGGAGACTGTTCTGAGGAGATTGTTGAAGCAGGATGTCATACAGCACATCAAGTTACGTGGGGATGAAGAAAAGAATGATCCGAAGAGATTTGTTTATCAGGAAGGAAAACCGGTAAGACTTTTTTATATGTGCTTTTGTTTGTTGGTGGGAATATGGAATAAAGAGTACAGAGAATGGAGGAAAAGGGACAGTATAGGCAATTTGGACATGTACTAAAGGGCGAGATATATGGAAAAAAGAGCAATATATGAATTAAAAATGGGGCAGTGTAGAATATGGGGGCATTAATAAAGGGGGTTATATAAAAAGAGCAATATATGAATTAAAAAAGGGGCAGTGTAGAAATTAGCAGTGTAGAACGTGGGGACATTCAAAAAGGAGGGGCTATATAAAAAAGACCAATATATGAATTAAAAAAGGGGCCGTGTAGAAATTTGCAATATAGTATATGGGGGCATTAAAAATGGAGGAGCTATATGGAAAAAAGAGCCATATATGAATTAACAAAGGGGCCGTGTAGAAATTAGCAATGTAGTATTATGGGGACATTAAAAAAGGGGGAGATATATATATAAAAAGAGCAATATATGAATTAAAAACGGGGCCGTGTAGACATCAGCAATAGAGAATATGGGGGCATTAAACAAGGGGGATGTATAAAAAGAGCAATATATGAATTTAAAAAGGGGCAGTGTAGTAACAGCGAAATCGGTTCAGTAGTTTTTTAGGTATCCTGTATGAGTATTTATTACCTACCAATATCCAAAATACTGTATTTACTATGAAATTGTTTCCAGTCCGATTACTTCGTGCTGATCCTGGAAGGTCGCGTAGAGGTGACAGTGGGTCGTGAGAACTTGGTCTTCGAAGCTGGTCCCTTCACCTACTTCGGGGTACAGGCGCTTACGCAGAATGTTGGACTTGGTTAGTTATTTATGGTTATAAGGTTCAAGTATGACGTATAGTGCTTTTCATGAAAGAAGTCCCGCGGATATTTTTGGAACTAAATTTGACAGGTCGGCAATGTTGTCATTCGTCGATGTTATCAAGTTCGTTTGTTGTGGTAGATTTTTGTGAATTTTTAACTAGCTTAGTGCATTTTAAATATTGATTACAATGCCAAAAGTTGTAAAAAGTTCGGCTCGAGAAATTATATTAAAGGTGAAAGAGTTCTGTGAAGCGAAACATAAGAATCAAGGTGTTTTAATACAACTAAACAATGTTCGGAAGAGAATTGCCGCCATAACAGGTACTTTTTAGAGTTGCCATTTAATATTTTTTTGCTGTATTGATGGGACTTTTATGATATAAATTCGTTTTTGCGACAAAATTGAACAAATACATAACGTGATGAAACTAGGTAACTGAAATTAAAACATATATTACATAAGCATTATAAACTTAAAGTTATTATTATTTTTAGTTGTTCATAATTTAATTGCAGGTGTGTCAGAAATAACTATAACAAGAATTACAAACGAAGGTATAACAGCGGTGTGTACTTCGAAAAAAATTGTAACCCAAAAATTATGCAATAAAACTCTGAATAAAAAATTGTATTGCTTTTCTTTACCCTATTTTCTCAACTTTTCCCTGTAAGTAGGTAGAACACCGCTAATATAAGTAAATAAATATGTATATACTTTTTACATAACAGAAATATTGTTTCTTCGAAGTATGCAGAAAATAATATTACTTGATAAATTACATCTGCTAAATGTAAATAAAATAGGTAAATTTTTTACTCATAAATGGCAACATTACGTCATGCGATTGCAGCGCCGCGTCTGGGGGACTTCTTTCGTGAAAAGGACTATACCTGTGGCGCCATTTTTATTAAATGAATGAATGGTATTAAGAACTTTAAATAGCTTGTCAAACCAAAATTATAATATATTATTACACTTCCTGATTCTTTTTAATTTTTTACACTTTTCTATTCTTTTTAAACTTTTTACACTCCGATTCTATTTAATTTTTTAAACTTTTCGATTCTTGTTAAATTTTATACAGTTTTCTATTGTTGAATTTTTAAACTTTTCT
The DNA here is from genome assembly GCF_905475465.1 of Pieris napi. NCBI lineage: Eukaryota > Metazoa > Arthropoda > Insecta > Lepidoptera > Pieridae > Pieris > Pieris napi. The sequence continues at coordinate 1,403,942 of NC_062251.1, read as the reverse complement.
ATTCTTTTTAATTTTTTTACGCTTTCCGATACTTTTAAATTTTTACACTTTTCTATTCTTTTAATTTTTTTACACTTTCAGATTCTTTTTAATTTTTACACTTTTCTATTCTTTTAATTTTTTTACACTTTCCGATACTTTTAAATTTTTACACTGGTCTATGCTTTTTAATTTTTTTACATTTTTCTAATTTATTTTTAATTTTTTTACATTAACCTTTTTTAATTTTTTAGCTGAGTCTCCAGCCCCCTCTACACTCGGCTCTCTTCAAAACCTGAACATGGACTCCATGCTGCGTCACACATTCGTACCAGATTACTCCGTTAAGGCCATCGCCGAGTTGTACTACTTAACTATTAAGAGGTAAAAAAAAATTGTACATGGCGTTGTTGTTGTGTTGGCCTAGGCTTCAGCGTGCGACTCTCATCCCTGAGGTCGTAGTGTGTCAGGCACGGAAGGCTGATCGCCTAGATTGACAAATGATCATGAAACATATACAGAAATCTTGAGGCTCAGACCTAAAAAGGTTGTAGTGCCACTGATTTGTCATTTAAAGTCAAACATTATTTAACATTGATGAGGACTAGTAGCGAGAGCTGTCAAAATGTTATGTATGAAGTTTGACATTTGACAGCGCGAGACGGGATTGTCACTTGAGATAAGATTTTTGTGTTAATGCTACAACGCCATCTATTGATGCGCAAAGGTTATTTTTAATAGTTTTTTTGAAGTAAAACTTCTTTAGGCGCATGAGGGTAAAATTTTTACGGAACGTCACGAAGATGTGCAGCGTATTTGTCGAAAGGGAGAGAGCGATTGAGAGAGAGTGAGAAGGGTGAATTAAAAATTCTATTTTTAAAATTAAAATTTAAAAAAATTAAAATTATATTTTATGCAAAAAAAATTATTGAAATGACTTGTAAATTAAATGCCACGTGTTTTTATAAATTTTTGACAGAATTTAAATCGGCTGTCTGTAAAGTCGGTTTACTGACGATAGTTGAACGTGACAACGTCATAAGAAAATTCTGATGGTTGCATTTTTCAAAAGAAAATTTGAATGTTATTTGTTTGATAGATATTTTGTATGAATATAGAGAAGGAGGTAAATGGAAATCACAATTGAATTGATCGATTACAATATAATACGATATATACTTTATATTGTGCCTCTCTGTCGCTCGTTCCGCGCTCTCGCTTGCACTTCAGGCCTTAAATGGAACGCCTCAAAGCGAGGTAACGCCGCATGAGTCATGTTTTTTCGTGCGTGCAGCCTGCTCCATCGAATTATAAGACGTTGTCACGTCAAAAAGTTATCAATTGCTTTCTATAATAAGCCAATAATTCTTTCTAGAACCATGTACTTGGCAGCTAAACGAGCAACCCTGATGGAGAAGGGGGTCCTCAACAAAGGTGGAACTAATGAACAAATCGAACCAGAAGTTGATAAGGTACTTCACGAAAAGTAATTTTATTATCTTAAAAGGCCGGCAACGCACTAGCGACCCCTTTGGCAATGAGTGTCCATGGTCAGTAAGTATTTGGGAAGCAATTCGACTTAGGGACGACAAAGAGCGAACCAATTTTTAAAAGGCCGACTACGCACTTGCGAGCGCTCCGACATTGAATGTCCATAGGGGACAGGTATTTCCGAACCAATTCGACTTTGGGTCCTTCAAAGAGCGTACCAATTTTTAATAGGTCGGCAAGGCACTGGCTTTGCCCGTTTGCCCCTTGTTATATAAAAAAGAAAAATGGCTTTGTAATGTTAGTGGATGGTTATAGGGACTGCTGAAGAATTGCTGCATCAGACACAGGAAATTATTTTTTTGGAAATTTAGTTTAATAACTATAATACGCACAAAAATAATTTATTTTTAACTATATTTTTCGTTTAATAATTATAATAAACACAAAAATAATTGTTTTTTAATATAATAATTTCTTCTAGGTTTTTCAAAAAAATAATTATATTTCTTTAATTTTTCAGTTACTTCGTGAAGGAGATAGGCTTGATGATATAATTGAAAATGAAAAGTCGCCAATAAAGCAGGTGAGATTTTTATTTATTTACTTTTTTTTTATGTCTGGCACGATTTGTGCATTTGTGCTTTAGAAATTCGACCGTGTCCTCCATGTACGGTTTAGGCACTCGCCCGGTACCGCACAACCCTCCCAAAGGCCGAGAACAAATTTCAATTAAATTAAAACTTGCCCTCGAACCGGGAATCGAACCCGGTACCCCTCACCTAGCTGCCACTTAATAAGACTGCTAGGCTATGAGGCCCCTTTATTTACATTTACATATAAAAACAGGTTACATACCTAGTATGGCAAAATTAAGATAACCTTCTAGTTAAGAGATTTTTAAGAAAAACAGGAATTCCGAACACAAAAATAGAATTGAGGTCAGTGACCTCAGGTGAATGAACGAGATGTTATTTTACACTATTTATTAATAATTTCATCATACACAAATTTATGCCTTTACCGTATTTAAATATGTTATAGCTGTTATATTAATAAGTATTATTTATTTATGCTGCTAGAATTTGGAAGTTCCTATAATGAAATATTGAAGGTTTGTAAAGGTTTTTGAATTAATTTAGTAGTTTAGTAGTAAGGTAGTTTACCCCCACTATATGGAGCTGCCCATTGTTTCCGAACCAATTCGACTTTAAGACTAATAATCTCAAAAAATGTGAGCCGTCACAGGACGCCTGGCAGATGTGAAACATCGACATTATTTTGTAAAAGTAATATGAAAAGCAGAAAAGAACAGATTGTGATAGGAACTAAATATGTCATAATGATAAAATAAAATATTATTTTTTTCCAGATAACGATGACTATATATTGAATAAACATTTATTTTCATTAAATACAAAAATTTACGAATTTATTTCAAACCGTGACTACTTAATTCGTTTAATCAGTGACTTCGAAATACACACACCGTACACACTACTGCATATAGACTATATATATATATATGTCACGGTAAAATTGTAAACACCGTTACATTGTAATCTATCTCGCGAGATTATAAACTGTCGAAAGATTGTGAACCTCAGCGTACTGCTTACAAATTAACGTATTATTATTCGGTAGTTATATGAAATTGTTGAGAAGTAAAATTAATCTGTAATTGACCAAAGAAGTTTGATTAATAACTAAGTTAGTGTAGTACAATCTACCGAATAATAATACGTTAAATTGTAAGCAGTACACTGAGGTTCACAATCTTTCGACAGTTTATAATCTCGCGAGATAGATTACAATCTAACGGTGTTTACAATTTTACGTTAACATATATATACCATCATATAGAGGGGCGACGCGTCGCCACGACATGCGTCGCCACGTCAGAAATCGGTAGTAGTAAAATCACAAGTATGACGCCCTCAAAGCTATGTCGATGAACCAGCTTCATCCTGACATTATTTTCGCGTTTTTAAAATGTCTATATAGTTTGGTTGTAAAACCAAGTATGTATATTTATGTAACATTAATTTGTTAAATTTTTTTACAGTTTCTACCATCCAGCCTCCTCACAAACTCTACATACAAAACCGAAGAGAACAATGCCGAGGAAGAAAAACTACTTAAGAAGTAGCACAAACCAAAATGATGCTTTTGGGTAACTGAAAGTGTCAACTGTCAATGTCAAATTCAGATTTTTTAGCGCCATTTTTACAACAATAACATGTTTTTCGTCAGATTTTTATGTAGCTTTAAAGGCATAAATTACAGAGGATTGAAAGATCAATATCAGTTTTTTAGAGGTTTAAAAAATATTATAAATCTAGTTACAAACAGGTTACCTTCTTTGCGATAGGCGTGGCCAATGATACAGGGTTCCAATGATAAGGGGTTCTTTAAAGAGCGTATCAAATTCTTAAAAGGCCGGCAACGCGCCCTCTGGCAAAGAGAGGGCGGTATCACTAAACATCAGGGGAGCCCGTTTGCCCGGCCTATAACACTGTCTCACTGGTGACGTCTCGAACTTCGGTAACGATTGGATGTCAAATGACGTCATATGGTCAAAATTATTTTTTATATGCTTCGTATGGAAATATTTTGCCCATATAAAGTGTCAAGAACGAGGGAGTTTTGGCGCGTAACACGACTGACGTATGTCAAACGTCATGCAGTATTGGTTTGACAGCTGTTGTAACTAGATTCATGTTTGACGTTCTAGCATAAGTGCCTGAGCTCCATATTCTACAATCTCGGATCGCGCTGTCAAATGTCAAACGTCACGCAGAAATGATTTGACAGCTGCTGTAACTAGATTCATATTTGACGTTCTGGAATAAGTGCCTAAGCTCCATATTCTACAATCTCGTATCGCGCTGTCAAATGTCATACAGAAGTTTGACAGTCCTTGTAACTAGATTTATGTTTCATAGAATACCTAAGAGTCTACTAAAATGTTGCCATATCCATTGCAATATTTCATAGACAACTGCCAATTTATAGATCTTTGAATCCGCTGTACTTTTTTACAAGCCCTTATGACAATTTCGCGGCGAATGCTTAAGTAGAATTTTTGATTAGATATAGCTTTTTTTGAAGTATTTAAAAGCATTTTATACGTAGTTATTTACGCTTACTGCATTTTGAAGGTGACAGTTCGTGTAAACTTGTTTTTAGATGGTTAAATAATTTAAGGCAAGAATCAATTTATTTGGGCTTCCTTGCTCTCCTAAAAAGTTACTAAGACTATACTCCTATATCTCAAAAACCTATGAATTTGACATACGATTTGTCATTGTCAAATTTGTCATGCTTAGACTTTGTCACCCTAAGTTATAAATTCCAAACTTAAATTACCCGTTTTTAGGAGCTTAAAAAGTTTCTATTGAAAATGGCAACACTACATCAATGTTTAAATTAAATTATTTGATCGGTCTAAAGGCTTAGATTCTAGTTTTTAAGTGCAATTGTGGTACTTATTATAATCGTCCATTTTAAAGCATCACAATATTATTAATTCTCTAGAAGAACGCTAGAATTTATTTTTGAATAAATCACGCGTAATCCTTCCAATGGTGCCTTACCTTTATAAAGTTTTATTCGTGTAATTTTCGCTGTGAATTAGACGTCTTTAGAAATCAAATAATATTAGTCTTGAGCGCCACACTGAATTATGTATCATAAGTAAAAAAATCTAATATTTTTTTATTATTTGGAAGTGATTTTACGCATATTGAAAGGAAGGCGCTTAGTACCAATTTCCGGTGAAGCTTCGTTACGCGCCAAATCCGAATTTAATACTTGGAGCTATTGATTTTTCAATATGGCGGCGCCAGTCCCGATTTCCGGTGACGCTTTGTTACGCGGTCAAATTCGAATTTAAAAATTATGAACAAATAGTTTCACAAGACGTTTTGTACGTAACGTTTTCACAGCGAAAATTATTAATTTTTTATGTCAATATACTCCGGTGTTTTAGACAATTCTGTCAGTTTTAACTCACTTAGGTAAGCTTAAATGTTATATTTATGAATTAATGTACAATCGAATGTGAATTATATGTTTCATTGATTACATGTGTTTTATTTATTACCACTAAAAGTTATGACAAGAGTAAAAAGTAACCAAAAAATTGGCGGGAAATTTTTATTTATTTCGTAATTAATCTAACATTTACATTTAGTATAACAAAAACAATTATAAACATAGTATTGTCTTTGATTAACATAACTCATAACATTTAAAGAAAAACGTGCTTTGTGACCACGCACGCTGTAAAGCACGCGAAACGTCGGATAAATTTAAAATTATGTCAAATAGTTGTAAATTTATAATAATACATAACTTTAATCCGGTAAAAAGCGTTTTTCTTTAATTATAAACATATTAAAGCCAAATATGGAATACATAAATATAAAAAGGTTCAAACATTTACGAAAGGAAAATATATAATGCTGCGATGTGTGATGGTGTAGGGTCGTGCTCATGATGCAGGTGATTTAGGACTATGGATATTCTTAATGCTCCTAGGGGCCAGTCAAGTATTATTATTAGTAGGTACGCACTATAGGGGGGAGGGGGGTCTTTGATTTTCTAATTTGGTCATTACGTCAACGGTAATTATTTACTTTTTACACACATTGTCTATGAACTAACGAAATGCATTTTCAAGGATTCCTACTAAAAATTAATACGTCTATGTACTATTTATTTTGGGAGCTTTGCTTACTTTTGCTATAAGAGGGGGGGGGGGGGGAATAAATTGCAGTAAATCTGCTTACGTCATGCTTGAACGGTCCCTAGTCAAGGCATAGTAGTATGTCCGGGTTGCGCCATACATACAATACTTCATAAAAATGTCAGCCGGGGTAGCTTACCAGTAAGAGCTTAGATTTAAAAATTATGTCAAAATTGTATTAGATTAAATTTACGGGTGCTTTGTTGGCTTGGTGGATTCAGCGTGCGACTCTCATGTTTGAAGTCGTAGGTTCGATCCCCGGCTGTGCACCAATAAACTTTCTGTCTATATGCGCGTTTAACATTCCCTCGAACAGTGACTGAAAACATTGTGAGGAAACTGACTTGCCTTAGACCTAAAACTTCGCTGATCACTTATCTATTAGATTTACAAATGATCATGAAACAGATACAGAAATCTGAGTCCCAGACCTAAAAAGGTTATAGCGCCACTGATAGACCCCAAAAATCTATATAAATAAAATTTATTTTCACAAGGAAATAAAACAAATGTGAAAAATAAATTGTTTTAATTACGTCGCCAATTTGCTGATATCTTCGTATTGTACATTCTTCACTATTCTCCCCGTAAGAGGACCTTCTGATACCTGTAAAGAAAAAAAAAATTCTAAAATACATTTTCGCCAAATGAAGCATATTTTTGAAGTGAAACTTCTTTATGAGGGTAAATTTTTTACGGATGAAACGCAATAATAATATATATTTAGCGTCACGAAGATGTGCAGCATTTTTGTCGAAGAAAAGGAAGAGAGCGATTGAGAGAGAGAGAGAGCAAGAAAGGGATAATTCTAATTATAAAAGTTCTATTTTTAATCATTCATTTATTTTCTTATCATTCTTTTACTCTCCTAAGAATCTACTAAGACTATACTCTAATGTCTCAAAAGTATTGAATTTGACATACGAGAGCTTTGTCATTGTCAAATTTGTCATGCTTAGACTGGCACCCTAAGCTATAAATTCCAATCTTAAATTACCCGTGTTTAGGAGCTTAAAAAGTTTCTATTGAAAATGGCAACACTAATCAATGTTTAAATTAAATTATTTGATCGGTCTAAAGGCTTAGATTCTAGTTTTTAAGTGCAATTGTGGTACTTATAATAATCGTCCATTTTAAAGCATCACAATATTATTAATTCTCTAGAAGAACGCTAGAATTTATTTTTGAATATCACGCGTAATCCTTCCAATGGTGCCTTACCTTTATAAAGTTTTATTCGTGTAATTTTCGCTGTGAATAAGACGTCTTTAGAAATCAAATAATATTAGTCTTGAGCGCCATTAAATTATATATCATAAGTAAAAAAATCAAACAATTTCTTATTATCTGTAAGTGATTTTTACGCATTTGAAAGGAAGGTTTGATTGTAATTTGAAAAGTGTGATACTACAAGATGGCGACGTTAGTATCAATTTCCGGTGAAGCTTCGTTACGCGCCAAATCCGAATTTAATACTTGGAGCCATTGATTTTTCAATATGGCGGCGCCAGTCCCGATTTCCGGTGACGCTTTGTTACACGGTCAAATTCGAATATTAAAATTTTGGAGCAAATAATTTATCAAGATGGCGACGTTAGAAAGATTTCCCGCGCTCGGGGCTTTATGAGGATAAATTCGAATTTAAAAATTATGAACAAATAGTTCCTTTCACAAGACGCTTTGTACGTAACGTTTTCACAGCGAAAATTATTAATTTTTTATGTCAATATACTCCGGTGTTTAAGGCAATTCTGTCAGTTTTAACTCACTTAGGTAAGCTTAAATGTTATATTTATGAATTAATGTACAATCGAATGTGAATTATATGTTTCATTGATAACATGTGTTTTATTTATTACTACTAAAAATTATGACAAGAGTAAAAAGTAGCCGAAAAATTGGCGGGATTTTTTTTTATTTCGTAATCCTACATCTACATTTAGTATAACAAAAACAATTATACGAAATTTATTGGCTAACATGGAATACATATATGTCCGGGTTGCGCCATACAATACTGAGTTTATTCATAAAAATGTGCTTACCAGTAAGAGCTTAGATTTCAAAATTGTATTAGATTAAATTTACGAGTGCTTTGTTGTAATTGAGCAGTGTTGGCTTATAGTGCGACTCCCTTCTCCGAGGTCGTAGCTTCGATCCCCGGCTGTGCACCAATGAACTGTCTATATGCGCGTTTAACATTCCCTCGACAGTGACGGAAAACATTATAAGCAAACTGACTTTCCTTAGACCCAAACCTTCGCTTGTCACCCACTTATCTATTAGATTACAAATGATCATGAAACAGATACAGAAATCTGAGTCCCAGACCTAAAAAGGTTATAGCACCACTGATAGACCCCAAAAATCTATATAAATACAATTTATTTTCACAAGGAAATAAAACAAATGTGAAAAATAAATTGTTTTAATTACGTCGCCAATTTGCTGATATCTTCGTATTGTACATTCTTCACTATTCTCCCCGTAAGGGGACCTTCTGACACCTGTAAAGAAAAAAAATCTAAAATATATTTTCGCCAAATGAAGCATATTTTTGAAGTGAAACTTCTTTATGAGGGTAATATTTTTACGGATGAAACGCAATAATAATATTAGCGTCACGAAGATGTGCAGCATTTTTGTCAAAGAAAAGGGAGAGAGAGAGCAAGAAAGGGCGAATTGCAATAATAAAAGTTCTATTTTTAATCATTCATTTATTTTCATTTAAATTATATGAAATGAAATATTAGTATTTTATACGAATTGTAAATTAAAATGCCACATATTTTTAATATTTTAATGACAATTAAATTCCTAACATATCTTCCTTTCTATTTAAAGTGTTAGATTTGTATAAATATGAACAAGTTTCAAAATAAAGATTTAATAAATAAAAAATTGAATGCCATCTAATTCCTACATACCTCCACAGTACAGCAATAATTATCAGTATCTATATCTCGTAAAACGCCTCGTAGACCACGATACGCCCCGTTCACAAATCGTATGGGACGATTCGCGCTCGGAATCACTGTTTCCACGTGATTCTAAAAATAAAATTAACACTAATAGATTTTTCAGTAGATACAAAATATTTTTTCATACAGGTAACATTGTACAGTTATGAAACGTCAATGTCATGGTACTGAATGTCAAACTAAATTTGACAATCAAGTACTTATAGACTTCAAAATAATAGACGTGGTGACACTTTGACCCCGTTTGATGACAGATGGTTCAGATGGTACTTGGAATGTCCAAGTGGGAAGAAAAGAGAGAATACGCCCACTAAAACCTGTGAAGATGATATAAAAGACAGCAGAGAAAGATTATTAAATAGAACCGAAGATGAGAGACGAAAACAAGAAGATTTTGGAGAAAGATTTCGGGTACAGATACCGGCAAACTTCTTGAGCATTAAAAAAGGGAGTGGGGTAAAGTTTGCGCATCTGAGACACAAACGTCAACTGATTTACCAATCACGCGATCGACACGTCACTCTAAGTACAGTAAGAAAGATAGCGTACCTGATCCAACTTTAATTTGACATTTTCATCAATTAATTTAACTTGAGCGCCATATTTGTCAACAACATTTTCCACGATCGCTTTTCTTTTGTAAAATTTATCACCAAGGGATTTGGTTACAATTTTCACTATAATACCCTCAGTTAGCCAGTAATCTTTTCTGAAAAATGCATTAAAAACAGTAAACAAATGAAAATTTAGGTAACAAAAATTATTTTTTAGCGAAATATATTAAAAATAAATCTATAGGTCCCAATCCGGCTCGAAGGACCAAAATGCATAGCTTTGATGATTTCATCATATTTTCTAAATTTTGAAATGTAGAAAATATAGTAACCCGCTTGCCAATTAATTATTAGTGTGTATAGTACTTCACATTTTTATAATAATAATAATTTATTTTTTGCAAGAATATGGTACAAAATGTTAAGGTGATACAATCATAAATCGTTCGCATATTCTGCCACACACGATGGCGCGCAAATTTGTCTTAAAGTATTTCAAATTATTATTCAATGTCAATTATTCTTATACTATCTAGTCTAATATATTATATACATTAGCTTTATATCAATTACGGTGTTTCATGCAAATAATCATTTATTGAATAGTACATTTTTTCTAAAAGTAATTCACTAAGTCGCTTTTTAAAGAATCTACACGGAAGATCTTTTAATTCTTTTGGTAATTTATTGTAGACTTTAATTGCCATACAAAAGCTGTTTTTCCGAAACAGTTCCAGATTGATTTTTGGCACAGCCAATTTCTCCCCATGTCTACTTCTTACTTCAACTTCTACATTCGACTTAAAAATATGTATGTTTCTGTGCACGAATAAGGATATCTCTAAAATATAAATACATGGAAGAGATAAAATTTTGAGCTTCTTAAATAAAGGTACGCAACTATCAAGACAGTTTTTTATGTACTATATTAAGTATTTTACAACAATAAATGCTATTATTATTATATACATTTATCTTTGTCTCTTATTACCATAGTCAAACTTAGTGAAAGTTAGACTTAGTTAAGTTAGTGAAATTCCAAACATTCCTGCATCATGGTACTTGCTGAGCTTGCACTACTTAAATTATATTAAACATACCTATTAGCTCTTTCTTTTTGCTTTTCCTGCATTTCCATAATCTCATCTAGGGCTGATTTTGAATCAATTTTTTGTTTCTTCGATGATTCTTTACTCGGTTCCTTTGTTTTAGTAAACAATGTTGCTTTTGGTAAGTCCACCTTTTTTTCTGTAACAAATTTATTACATCTTAATATATATAAATTACGTGTCACGTTGTTTGTCCGCTATGGACTCCTAAACTACCAAACCGATATCAATCAAATTTGCACACTGTGTGCAGTTTGGTCCAACTTAAAAGATAGGATAGCTTACATCTCAATTTATACCCGCAATATTATTTTATTGCTAAATATTTGTTTATTATTTGATAGTCACAATTCTAACAGATGGCGCTGTGTTGAAAGTACCAACGTTTCACACATGCTACAATTTAATGGCATAACCACCAAAAAAGTATGGTGGATTGGTGTTCTCCTGCCGTTTCTCTTGAATAGTTTACTATTATGTAATATAACAAAAATCTTAGCCACAGCAACGCTTGGCTGAGTCTACTAGTTGTTTATATAACCTTTGAATGCTCATTAGCATTCGGCGAGTGAAGGTAAAAGTTTGTAGATACATTTTAAAATGAAACCTGTCCTTGGTTAAGGACTACACTACATTTGGTTTAGCGTCACTCAATACCAGCACTTTAAGAACTCGTGAATCACTATCTAGTCTACAACTGGAGAAGAGTCGCAAAGGATAGAGAACAGTGGAAAGAGTTAGAGGAGGCCTTTGCTGGGCACACTAAACTCCGAGATATACTGTAGTGAAGATCACGGAGTTTCGGAATGTAAAGGCTATATATATTATTATTACTAATAGTTATATGTACTCACCTTCTGTTTTCCTCTTTAAATTAAGATTAAGTGTTAATTTCTCTTGACTGCTTTCTCTTTTGAATTCTGTGTACTTTGGCTCTTCGTCAACTTTATCTTTTTTTCCCTTTTCTACTTGCTTTTGTATAAACTCTAACATTCTTTCCTGAAATTATTTTTTCATACATATAATGCTTGTTTTTATTTTCAATACAAACATAAAAATTATTTTTGTTAGTTTTTTGTAGTGGACCAATTTTAAAACTCATTTATCTATAACAATGATAAATGTTAATAGTAAAGTTTGTATAATATTTGGAGATTGTTTCAAAACTTTACTAATTAAATACTATAGACTATCGTTGGGATTATATGTTTATTATATAACTTCAAAACTCTGTAATAATGTTTGGGCCCATTCTTAGAAGTTATGAAATTTAAATATGCCAAATTGATCTTATTTAATATAATGTATGATGATCATCAGAGCAGTGTTGGCCTAGTGGCTTCAGCGTGTGACTCTCATACCTGAGGTCGTAGGTTCGATCCCCGGCTGTGCACCAATTGAATTTCTTTCTATGTGCATTTAACATTTGCTCGAACGGTGAAGGAAAACATCGTGAGGAAACCGACATGTCTTAGACCCAAAAAATTGACGGCGTGTGTCAGGCACTGGAGGCTGTTCACCTACTTGCCTATTAGATTTAAAAATGATCATGAAACAGATTCAGAAATCTGAGGCCAAGACCTAAAGAGGTTGTAGCACCACTGATTTATTTTTTATGATGTTCATCACATAATGTCAAAACTTTATTGATATTCTTATTATGCTACATTATATATAGAACAAAGTAAAAACATCTTAAAAGACATTACAAGTATCTAAGGCAAAATGTATTTATGTTCATTCTCTACAGAAACATATTATGAAGTACCCTAGATGTCCCTCAGGTCACAGTTACAACAATAATAAATTGTACATAATGTTGGTGATATGTTGTAGTTGATATTACCTGATCATCCTTATCCATTTTCTCTTTCTTGGCCTTTGCCTCCAGTGCGGCAATTGTTGCTGGATCCCTGTCTATATATGCCACAAACCATCCCTTCTCCGTTTCATCAACAACACATTTACCCTCACGTCCCAGCCACTTGACAAATTCAGTTAAGGTCTCCCACTGAGTAGCATTCATATGTAGGTGATCTCTGGAATTTTTAATGGTTTTTATATATATATCTTGTATATTAGGTAAAACGGTTTTTAACAAGTAGTAAATTAGCTTACCGGTTGGATATATAATCTTGATAGACCTTATTGGCATTCACGCGTTTGGTACCAAACTGTCGACTTAATAATTCAATGTACCCATCAGCAAACTCCTTTGAAAAGTCATCTATGTACTTGGATGAATTATCAGCAAACAACAGAAGCTGTCTTTGATGTGATTCAGACATTGTGTGGCACTTGAAACCATTTTCATCACGACACTGTTTTTGGCACATTTGACAATACCAACGAAGTTTTTGCAAGCCTTTCGCCTTAATTTTGTTTGCTATGTACTTAGGAGTACCCTTTTCTGCTTTTCCACCCATTGTGGAGTAATTTTTTGATGTCTAACAATAACTTAGTTTGTTCTGTAATCTGTAGATATTTCTTTAGTGTAGTGGCATAAAAGTAGAGTAATTATACCTTATTTTATTATAATTAACATAACAATGTCTAATAAATAATCAACATTTAGAAAAAAGAAAGCAATCTGAAATCTGAATACACAAACACTTATTATCGACTGCTATTTGTCAATATCTCAAATCTCAATGTCATAACTTAAAAAGCTGTCAAATTTTTTTTTCGCCCATGGCGCAGGCTATAGTCTTTCGACCATACCGCCTAATAAAGCTGTCAAGTAACTACGCTGCAGCAAACTTGCCCTCGAACCGGGTACCCCTCACCTAGCTCTCACTTATTAAGCTTAATGGAATGTTATGTACACGAATTACTCTAAAGAGAAAACTTTTTAGACTTCAATAAAGAAAAGTACTACAGTAACAGCTGTCAAAACATTAATGTCATTTCTATTCTTCGAAAGCACAATATTTATTCTACCATAAAATTATTTTTAAAATGTTTATAATAGCCTAAACATAAAGATGGATTACTTAAGGCCCCAAGAAAGACTGCTAAAAATATTTAGTAAAGTAAGAATGTGATTTAAGTATTCAAGAAGTATTTTATAAATATTATTATAAAAAAAGAAAAAAAATATCATGGTTTGTGTGTTTCGATATGATATCAAAGCTTACCTTTTTATAGGAATACTTACTCATAAAATAAAAAGATCACACAATTTTATAATTTTCATATATATTGTTTATGTACGAGTACTTAACAATGGCAACATCGCGAAATTAGTAGGTTGATGCAGCATCACGTTGCAGTGCGCTTGCGGGCCTTCTGGCAGTGCGACTGTCCATGGGCGGCTGTATCACTTAACATCAGGTGAGCCTTCTGCCCGTTTGCCTCCTGTAACATAAAAAAAAAAGACAGACACTTTCTTCTGCATACTAGTAAGCTGTGGAATCGACTTCCTATACCGGGGGTCTTCCCTGAGACAACCTTTCATTGTTCAAAGTATACTCTTCCATCAAAGGCCGGCAACGCACCCACTAAAAATAGCTGTCCACGGGCTGCGATGACTTTTTGGGCGTATCATTTTCTCGGCAGCGTTCCCAAGTTACTCGTTTGAAACCTCGGGCCAGTAGATACCTTGAATGCGGCGAAAACAGTGGTTGACGAAGACTTGGAGCTGGTGCGAGATGTCGTTACTGATCTTCCACGTTTCATATCCATAGAGCAGCACTGATTTGATGTTGGATCCGTATATTTTAGCATTGAGTTAACTTCCGTGACTGCTATACAGGCCGTTCTTTTGCGAAGGATACTCGGGCCTTGGCAAGGAAGTGAAGTGATGGACTCTGTACCTCCAACTTCAGACACAACGCTTCTGTATACCTACATTTCTGTTTTGTTTTCATTTTACATAATCATTAGTATCATATTTGTTGCTGTTTTAATTGAAACATTTAAATATTTGTGAATTTTCGCAGAGTTCAATTCGTTTAGCGGTTGCGCACGCGTCAGGCGATGGCGTCTTAAATAGATGTTGTAGGTTGTGCGGAAGCGAAAATAATCTTCGATGCTTTTGCACTTCTTATATGTGGGAAGGGGTAGAAGAAAGGTACGATCAGATGCTGCTCAGTAGCTTTGGAATAAGAGTGAGTATACTGACTAAAATATATAGATTAATTAAAAACATATAAAATAAATTGTTGCATATCATTTATAAGACGAACAAAACTTTTGTTAAAAACAACATGGCGGGCTGTCTCCAATTTTTGTCCCGCGAAATGGCGGAGTTTACACGATGGTATTGTCTAATGGTAGGGGAGCCCAAGAGGGGATTTCGGGATTTACTAAAGCGCGGCAGATGAATATATAGGGGGATACCTTGTACCCGGTTAAGTACCTCCACAAAATATGAGGCCCATATATAAGGCCGCGCGTGAAGGAGACAGGATCAGATTAGTAAAAAAAAATTGACCATCAGAAATTCCCGAGCGCGTCAGATTAAGGTAGGGTGAGTTAATCACATCCTAAAAAGTGTATATTCTACACATCTGACAATTTGAGAGTGACGGAATAAAAGGGGAGGGCAACAAAGTTGTAAAAAAAAAACGTCATCTCGACATTCTCGAGCGTAGCTAATTTTTATTTTATTTTGAAGGAAATAATTCCAGAATAATGAAAAATATATAATCTGACGATTTCCGCAAGCCGAAATAACAAAAATTCGTCGATAAAGTTAAATGCGTGCAGCTGCGTGATGCCTACATTTCCTTAAACCGATCGGAATCTACTAAACGGCGTTCTAAATATTTTCCTCAAAATTACATTTCCTGTGAATTTGAACCGGTTCGGACCGATAGATTTTGAGAAATTTTGAAAAATCTTAAAAAATAAGAAATTTCTTTTTTTTAAAGTGGTTTCTTTATCGATCAACTTCAAAAACTAATCCGCCTTTAAGCTTGAAAAAACCACGTCGATCGCCACCAAGCTGGTCAAAAGCGGTTGATTAGTTCGAGAGATATCGTGAACGAAAGAAACCCGAAAAAGTGTTTTTTCGGGATTACTCCGAAATGTGTGGTTCGATCAATTAAAATTGCGTCGAATACCGCCAACCGCGTGAAAATTGCTTGATCCATTCAAAAGTTATAGCGGTTTAAAAATTCCAAAAATAGTGTTCTATGAAACTTCTATCAGACTTTCGAGCTGGGAGAGCTCAAATGCATAGAAATGTTATTTCTTTGAACTCAGCGAGCTCAAAATATCAATTTTAAGCGCCCAGGAATGGAATTAGCGGGAAGTTGCAGGGATGGCCCTTTATGTGAACCGTTTTTCTAAAAAAAATTTGTCAGACCAGGCGAATCCCTCTAGATAATCGTCAGATTATGAGACAGTACGTTTAGAACATAAAGATGAACCACATATATCTTAATCTGACGCGCTTGAGTATTTCAAAATTGCGATTTTTTTTTTGCAAATTATGAAAATGGCCGTGGGTTTGCGTCCCATCGAAATCGTCAGATTAGTGAATTAGAGCTTTTTTTTGGTGCACTTAACACTCCCTTAGAAAATCTGACGCGCTCGATAATTTTAATTTTTTTTTCATTTTCAACCCTTAAATACAACCACCCGCATCATGCAAACGATCAGATTAACATACGTACATTATTAAAAATACGTAGGGCATTGATGCTATCAATATCTGACGCGCTCGAGGATGTCGATGCAACAGTTTTTTTTTACATATTTAACAATCTATAGCCGCTTCCCCCACCGATGAAAAGGTATATATCATATAACATTTTTTTCTTCTTATTATCTAAGCTTTGCATCCCAATAGGTCTCTACGACGCTCGAGTAAATCCCCATTTAGCATCGTGGGCTCCCCTACCATAAAGACTATTCTGCTCGGAAGGTGATTAGAATTAAAAATGTACTAACTTTTTTTTTTATGGCTCTGGCACGATTTGTGCATTAGCCAATGTACTAACTTAAACATTAATAATATCATAACAGTAGTAATATAGAAATAGATAATTATATCGCCATATCGCATGTAATCGTTTAATTATGTCTTATCTTTGCCAATAGAGTTTGTGTTTCTGGTTTGAATTAAAAATATATTTTAAATAGAACATATAAAATATATAAAACAATGTCGTATAGTAATAACGTTTGAAATAATAATTAACGGTTAATAATGTTACAAGAGATAGAATTATCGTTTAAAATAGGACCTTAAGTCAACTGAAAAAGGTTTTATATTCTCAATCAATTTGTGTTGCCATATTAAAATTTTACATTTGCTCTTTTATCACTATTATGTTTCTCGGGTAAATTAAGGACACAAATGCGCGCGTAGCAATAGACAATTTTGTTGCGGTTTTAGTTTCTTGTAAGATGGTATTTGTTCAAAATTATATTATTTTGTCAAATGACGTATATATTAATGATACAACGAACATATATGCGTAAAAATTATGTTTTTGTGTGTTTTTTGCATAACTTTTTCTGAAAACTTCGTAACATGTTTCATGGTAATATTCAGAAAGGAGACTGTAAATTTGAAGTGTCAAAGTATTTGATTTGTCAAACAGGAGTCTAGTTCGAGCCAAGTCTTGTTTCTTAATCAACCTTTCATGTTCCGCCATTTATTACTATGTTGATGCAGATGCTCAATTGTTCATTAATTGAGAAATACAATTATTCATTAAGTGTCTAAATACTATCTATATTTTAGGTATCGCCCCCAGATTGCCTGGTCTGTGAGAATTGTATCAGACAACTTCGGAATATAAATAGATTTCGAAGCTTGGTTTTAGCTGCTTTTGCAAGGGCTTCCAGTGAATGTGAATATTTTTAATGACATATATACCTATAGTTTATTGTTTGTAGCTCTTTGAGATACCGTTCTTTTCTTATATAAGGGATAAGGTAGCAAAAATCATTAATTAATCATATAGGTAACACATTGTACACTTATGACTTGTCAGTTAAGAAATACATATTAATGCTTCTAATTTTACATTTAGTGCCAGTTCTCAAATCAAGGGCGTAGAACGGAAGAGAAGAACTGGCAATAAACTATCCGCCACTCTTTTTAATCGCCATGTTTTTTTTAACACAACGTTTGTAAGGATCTGTAACCATTACACCATGTTCCATATGACATCTTAAGTAATTAATAATAATAACATAAATTAAAAACAAAGACTTGTCCTCTATCAGCAGGAGGCATGATGAAATAGGAGCACGCATTTACATTCTCGTGGGAACAACACACAAGCACATAGTCGAAATAACTAACATCACCGCATACACGAATTCAAGTGCGACCAGTCACCACAAGTAGCTCCCGTTCACGAGTACGACGCATGGGCGTCCTTGATTAAAGCCAACCTTCACCTTTTCTTTATGAAAATTAAATTTCACCTCATCATATAAAATGCTATATCTATAGTACATGTTACAGTACAAGCTATCTTTTCTAAAATACCTACTGACAGGACTCTTCATTGTCTCTTTTACTTTCTCAATACAAGTAGGCGTATTTTTTAGATTCCACACGTTTATCACAAAAAAGTGGAAAAGGAAGTCTGAAGGCAAAAATCAAATGCAAGAAATCGTCAATTTCGGAATATCTGAAAAATGATTCGAAGGCGTACGTGAAACAGGCCAGTTCAAAGAGGTCCTCTTTAAACACGAATGTTCAACTCAAAAGGACAAATGTGGCTTGTTCTATGTGTAAGCAAAGGTTTGTATGATTTCCCGCTCAAGGGCGTGACCTGTCTCGCCTTAGATATCGTTCTGCTCTACATCATTGCACACATTGAAATGTTTTCGTACGCTAGGAGGACACGACATTTAGTAGTGTCATACTTTTTCATACTAGAAATATTTTTTTACACATGCGTCTAAGGCGTCGTCCTAATTGGGAGCGATCGTACGATGGCGCGATGCGTTTTTCATCTCACGATCAAAGTGGTCGTGCGATGACCTAACAGGTGTCCTAATAGATCGCGCGATGTCCATCGTCCGCGCCCCTCGCGCGTCGACGCATCGCGTAGTAACCGATTAGGACACTCAAAAGAGATCTGTTGCTTTGATTACATGATCGCACGATCAAACGCATCGTACGATCGTTATTAAAGCATTTCAGGTGCTCGCACGATTACTTGCGAGGCAAATAGGACACTCTGATGAAATCTGTATGTTTGAACTCATCGCACGACGAGAACGCATCGTGTCATCGTGCGATCGCTCCCAATTAGGACGATGCCTAAGGGTTAGGCTAGGCTTATTATAGGCTAATTTTTTCTTCTTTTGGTGACTCTCCAATACTGGAGGTTGACTGTCAGTGTCGTGTAGCGTGTCTTGTCCTGTGCCAGATGCAAAACTCTTCCGCAGTCGCAATACCCGTCCACTAACTTTGTAAAACCATGAGTTTTTCCTTCTACTCACACACCGTTTACCCTAGATTAATGTACCCCTTGTGTTGTTTACTCTAGATTTTTATCATTATGATATTAATTGAATGAGGTGGTAGCGGTCATGGCGGAACACGTGGCCCAGGTACGCAACTTCCGTTGTTTAATGTTCTGCATAAGTCTAGACATTCCAACTCGATTCAGAACATTCTCTGCACGCGACGATAGTACCACATCTCAAGGCCTTAAGGTGTGCTACTACGTCCCATAGTAGTACCCCCAAGGGTGTGATCTATCTCTGCATAGATATAGTTCAACTCTGCATCATTGCAATTTAACACATTGAAAATTTGTCTTATGCTAGACGAAACACGAAATTTAGTGAATGGTCTTGAAACGTTTTTAGCACTTTTTAGCTTACTCCTGTGGACATAGGTTTGATGAGCTGGTTCGTGCTGGTAATTAATTCTAGGTGTGTTTTTATTGGTGTCTTTTGTCTTTCAATCTAAACACATGGAACCACAATGAGCAGAATAATTATTAAATTCATATATTGTGTATAACCAGAGGCGCTTCAACCGTTTTAGGTCTGATCCTCAGATTTCAATGTCTGTTTCATGTCAATAAAATGCAAAACGGTGGTCAGCCTCCTGCGCCTGACTGTGGTTTCCTCACGATGGTTTCCTTTACCGTTCGAGCATGGGAATCTTACGCTGAAGTCACTTACGATGCTAATAATATATTGTATATACATACTTAGTTCTGCATTTATCTAATAAAAGTTATCTATATCTTTATAAACCTATATTTCCTTGTCTCTGTGCAGAAACAGTTATTAAAAAAAAGTTCTCGTTTTGTGTAGACTATAAATAATAGCGCGGGGCAGAGCTAATACTAAATTAATGTTAAAGGTATCCCATGTTGCTACCAACGAAAACATCGAAGATCTTCATATGTTCGCGTTGTAAAAAGAAATCGGCACCGCGTAATACAATATGCAGAAAGTGTAATATTATATTGCCGGCAAATAAATTACGCGAACATTTGGAAATTCACACGAGGAACGAAATGAAACGAAAAAGCAGGTATATCGAATGTCTCTATTCCATTGGTGCATAGCCGGGGATCGAAACTACGACCTCAGGGGTGATAGTCGCTCGCTGAAGCCACTAGACCAACACTGCTTCATATAATATACTGTAGTAGAAAAGTGAATTGATTAAGCGTTTGGTTTATCATATTCAATTTGCCACAGATAACATACTATCGAAATAAATTTAACGGATTGGAAAACGCAGTACTCATGTCGAACCCTTGTCATGAAGTTTAGTAAAATGTAAAACAGCCTTACGGACTTAGTAACAACCTGAAAACAAAACGCAGTCACAAATAATTTTGTCGCTACAATTAATATACAATACCTCAAATCTTTCAGATTAAGTTTAGGTTCAAAAAACATAAATCAAGGAAGAACGGACAGCAATTTTCCCCTATTACATCAACACTATTGCGCCGAATGTCCCAAAAAATATACAGTCGCGCAGCATCTGGCAACACATGTGCAGAGAGAGCATAGAAAAAAGTCAGATTATCTATGCGCTATCTGTGGGAAGGACCTAAAATCACGAGAAATGCTCGATCGTCATATGAGGACGCATACGGGCCAACCCGTATATCAATGCGATGTGTGTTTACGGTATTTTAAAGGCAAGGAAAGTTTTCAATCGCATTATTTGTCACACGGTAAATGATATTTTTAATCTGTTGACTTATTGTCTGTTTACACATTGTCAAAAGTTGAAGTTTGTCTGTGGAAATGTATTTACTCTGTTGTTTATTTTGGAGGCAAATTACGTTCTAAAAGCGTTGATCGATACATGATATAATTGTAAAATTAATCTCTAGAGCGCAGGTAGAGATTAATTTGTGATAATTCAAGTACGAAAATAAAATCTAAAGAACGATTCACTCATTGTTTCAAATATTTCTTTTGTATAAGCAAAGATTGTTTTAAGCCTTTTGGCGGGAACCGTTTTGGTCCTTTAGGTTAATAAAAGCCATTTAACTGATAATGTTGTTTTATTACACACCAAAAATATACAAAATAGGCGACATTGACAATTCTTTTTAAAAAGAAATAATAGTTTGATATCAAAGTGTAGAACATTCATGTTTTTTAATAAATAAATAACAAATAAGTAATACAATTTTACATTCTGTGCACGATAAAATGTTATTTTTGTTTCGTGTTTAAATATGCGTGCCTGCGGGGAGCGGGGGACGGGCTAGCGTCACACGCCGCATTCTTCACACATTATTCCCGGATTACGGATAATCTATTTTTCATTTCTTCGTGTCGTCAGCAGATTCAATTATGTATTTTAATAATGATAATAACTGACACAAAACTTTACGCTTATGTTTTTAATGTATATATATATAAATATGGGTTGCAATATTAAGAAATAGCGAATATTTCAGTGGAAGTGGATGTGAAAAGATAAAACAGAATATGGTAAAGGGAATTAATACAGAGAAGAAGAAAGGTAAACCTCTTAGCGTTACGATTTGGGCAGGTAATAAGGTGACGGTGGCAAAGTGCGCCTACCGGGCAAGTGCACCTACCACAAATATCTCGAAAACTACCGATTTGATACTAGTAGTGACACCTTATATCGATGCTACAAACTAAATCATAGTTCTTGGTGAAACTCATATATAGCTCTAGTCATGTGAGTTTGAGATACGAGCCATTTTATTTTCACTGATATTCAAAGTGGTGAGGAGAGATGACTATGGCGTGATCATCGTCGTAAATCTCAAGAAATCGAGTTTTTACCGATATACGAGTGAGGTAAGTGCACAATTTAAATATTTTGCTTTTAGATTCTGACTTTATTTCAGATCTAGTAAAATATATATATTTCTTGAAAGTTAAATATTCAAACCTCAAATTTATATAGTTGGGGAAGCGCGCCATACTGACTTATTATATTATGGCGCACTTCGCCGCAATCCAGAGGTTACAAACTTTTTAAAATGTGTCTACAATAGACTAGTATAAGTCACAATTATTAAATCATTATTATTTATGATTTTTGTTTAAGATGGGGCGCGCGCTATGAAAGAAAAACTGTAGGTCCTTCATGGTCCAGAGAGGCTTTGAATGAAGCAGTTGAAGATGTTCGATCGGATAGAATTTCTGGGTATGCAGCCGCATCAATCTTTGCTATCCCAAGAAAAACTATTATGGACCACGTCACAGGTCAAAGGGGCCAAAAATCATTAAGTCTAGGCAGACCACCAGTATTAAAATATGAGACAAAATGATGGCAAAATGTTTGCCTATAATGGAAAAAAATGGCTTCGGCCTGACTCGTACAGAATTTCTAGATATTGTTAAGGGATATGTCAATCAGAACGATCTAAAAGCACCTTTCAAGCTTCAAAAAGCGTTATAAGTTATGAATTAAAAAAACTGCAGGCTGTAGAGGTTGCTCGTAAAAATGCCGCAGACCCATTTGTCATCCAAGAATTTTATGATATTTTAGACAGAGTGATTGCCGACTTAGGGCTTTAGGACAAGCCTGAGCGAATTTAAAATTTGGATGAAACCAGTTACTGCAGTGTTCCACAAAAAACCAAAGTCATAGGTCTTAGGGGATTTCCATCGACTCGGACTACATCATCCTCTGGAACGTCGATCTCCTTCACTTTAGTTATTAAGTTGTAAGGGTAACAAGCCTTGCTTGATTAATGTTTTTGAATAATTACAACTAATATATTTTAGAAGATGTTTCTCATTGATTTTCTTTTCGTTACCTAGTTTAGTTAAGAATTTATAATAAATATTACACATAATAACTAATTTCAATGACTAACTTCTTATTTCAGTCCCTTTATAATACTGATACCAAATAAGTAGTTCTAAACCATGGTATTTCCATCGTAAATAAAAGAAAAAATATACTTGACACTCGATTATCAATATTTAAAAAAAAGGTTCATAGCCTCTGACTTAAGATTGTATGGCGCATTTAGCCGAAATTTGGTTTTAAATACATAGATTCTTCTAGAACGTGGCTATGAAAAAATAAAAAATGGCATGCGTTTTGTTGGTTGTTTTCTTAAAATAATATAGGGCTGATTTTATTCTGATGCTTTATTATTGCGTTTTATTAATACTAGGCGCACTTCCCCGATTTGTCGGCAAAGTGCGCCGGGTCAGACTGTTTTCATATTTTATGCTAAAATTCATTAATTTGCCGTCAGATTCTAATGACACGACATTATAGTACGAGATCCCGCTGCAGGATTGGTGCGCTCATCGACTATTTGTTTAAAACCAAATTTTTATGTTTATTTATAATTAAGAGAATATATATTTACTAGGGTGCCTATCAAAATTTGGCCGCCATTATTTTTAATTAAATTATTTTTAATTGATTTTTGGTAAAAAAATTTCGTTCATTTATTGTTTAAATAAAATAACGTCTACATCACGGTAATTAATATGAAGATTCTAAAAAATCACGGGTGCCGTTGCGCACCTGGCCGCACCTCTTTGCAGCCAGGTGTAAACAGGTATGATTTCGATAAATTTATACGTTTATAACCTATTTTTATTAATTATATGTCAAATTGAAGCTAATTTTTTTCTATTAATTATCATATAAAGTTGCTTAGTTAAATCTGGCCGCAAATAAGGGCTACTGGCTGTTAAAGATAATAAATATTTAAGATAGAGTGAAAGAGAGTTAGCGCGTAACATCATTTGTCAGACGAGGACAGCGATTGTCGGCTGTGCGACGCTTTTAAGCCATTGCGCATGCGTCGAACGTTAGTGTAATAATAAATAATAATAAGCATTATTATTAATATTAATTAATAATTGAATAATATACTAGATATTAAATATTTTAAAAAATTAAGAAAGCCAAAGAAGTTTAAGTTATTAATATAACAAAGAAAAAAAAATGTAATGATAAACAAAAAAAAAATTTTACTAATTACATTTTGAAAAAAAAGGACATTAATCAAATTATATTTGTTAAATTGTGAATTTTTTGATAAATGCAGTAATTAATTTTTAGTAAGAAATTAAAAAAAAAAAATTTAACAAAAAAACCTCAAAGTTAGAACTGTGTCATTTATATTGCAACTATAACCTATATTATTCTTAAATTCAATTCAACTTTTACTTACGGTTTGTGTTTTGTTCAAATTCTTGTTTATCTTTTTGCTTCAGAACCACAATTTTTTTAGACACTCTGAATGATATCCAAAATCATTAGTAGAGTCAATTGTAAATAAAAGGTCATGATATTTATATTTTTTTTTACGGCGAAACAATAACATTACCGAGAACATTTGGAATGATACATTATTAAAGTCGAGTACATTGCTTTTTTCGTTACACAAAAAACACGACTTCATCTTTATCAATTTTATTTTACATTAATTAATATAATAATTTTTAGATGCACAAATAAAATAACAATGTAAATATAAAACGTTGTTTATTACGAACTCCAAAACAGCGTGGTTTATTATGTTAGAATAAAAATGTTGCATCTATTCAGTTTGAGAACACTGACATTCGACGCATGCGCAATGGCTTAAAAGCGTCGCACAGCCGACAATCGCTGTCCTCGTCTGACAAATGATGTTACGTGCTAACTCTCTTTCACTCTACCTTAAATATTTATTATCTTTAACAGCCAGTAGCCCTTATTTGCGGCCAGATTTAATTAAGCAACTTTATATGATAATTAATAGAAAAAAATTAGCTTCAATTTGACATATAAATAAAAAAAATAGGTTATAAACGTATAAATTTATCGAAATCATACCTGTTTACACCTGGCTGCAAAGAGGTGCGGCCAGGTGCGCAACGGCACCCGTGATTTTTTAGAATCTTCATATTAATTACCGTGATGTAGACGTTATTTTATTTAAACAATAAATGAACGAAATTTTTTTACCAAAAATCAATTAAAAATAATTTAATTAAAAATAATGGCGGCCAAATTTTGATAGGCACCCTAGTAAATATATATTCTCTTAATTATAAATAAACATAAAAATTTAGTTTTAAACAAATAGTCGATGAGCGCACCAATCTTGCAGCGGGATCTTAGGGTGAGATCTATAGTGCGCACTTGGACTTTGCTCAGACTTACCTTACGAAAAACTTTGCTTAGTGTACACTAAGGTTAAACTATGATTTCGTATTTATAGACATTTTAACGGTGAGATTAAGCTAAGCCCAAGCTAAGACAGAAAATGTCAAAATAAAAATTGATGTTTCATTTCATGCAATACTTTGTTTATTATCCTTTAAAAAAGTAAACAATAACAAATATTTAAACATCTAAAACGGTACACATATATCTTCAATTTATTGTTATTTATGTATTCATTTATTTTATTATTGCAATAACTAGAAATTTACGAGTAACCTTTAGAAAATGTATTAATTATTTAAAGATGACAATAATTTTATTACGTAGAACGGATCGCAATGTTTTGACAACAGCAACAGAGCACTTGTATAAACTATCAACAATTGAAAATTTTAAACCACTTTTTCTCTTTTCTGTTTCTGTTTGTATGAGCGCTTGGAAATATCAATATCGAAAGTGACATGATGGAGAGAGAGAGTTCTATCTTCAATAGAAAACATTGAAAGGGTAGGAACTGCAGCCGATATGAATCCACGAATGCCTAAAGTGTTGTATATGTTCGGAACTAATAAAACCAAAATCCTTCCATCCTGTACGGTGAGAATGAATTCAAAAGAAGGAACCGTATTTTGAAACACACGGTATTAAATGTGATCCTGACGCTGATCATTACAAACTTGCAACCTTATAACAACAGAGGATCGCCAAACCTACTGCAATTGCAAATACTTATTGCATTAAGGCATAAAAATGCTACTGGATGTTTTCAGGTAATATTGTGTTCATAAATATGTATGGTTTTTCAATTTGATATATTATCTCTTCTCAAATGATTTTAAATACATATGTTGAAGACTTTTGTCTTCTGAATTTCAGAAACATAACATATATGTGACTAATAATAATTTATTGACATTACAGATGGTGTGTGGTGATCTGAACAGCATAAGCCAATCTACAGTATGTTTAATTATAAATAAAGTCTCTGCAGAGTTGAGTAAATTACTTCCTAGATTTGTTAATTTTCCAAGAAATATGAACACAGCCAAAACGAAGTTTGAAGAATTAGGAAGATCTAATACTCTCCATGGCCTAAACAGTATAATCGGAGCTATTGACTGCACCCATATAAAAATTAATAGACCCAAAGATATCGCTCACTCTGAAGCATACAGAAATAAAAAAGGGTATTTTTCTGTAAATGTGCAAGCAATAATAATAGGGCCTGATATGGAAATATTTGCTATAGTGACTAGGTGGCCTGGCAGTTCACACGACAGCAGGATATTTAGAAAATGCCTGTTTTAGTAGGTGACAGCGGTTATCCAGCACTTAACTTCATGTTAACAACACTTTTAAATCCAATGACAAGAGCTGACAATATTTATAATTATTCTCAAATAAGAACTAGGCTTAACTATTTTAAAGGTTTTTCGGAGTGTGAAAAAGGAAATTTCCATGTTTACAGCTAGGACTACAGTCAAAATTGACAAATACTACTTATATATAATTATAGCTTGTGTTGTATTGCATAATATAGGTATACAGAGAGGGGATGCTTATGATGATGGTGATCTTGCTGACAGCAGAAGTTGAGTAACACAGAAACAATGAAAGATCTACAGGTCTAGCATTCCGGCAATCTGTGATTGCATAATTTAACTAGGTAATTTGTTTGGTAATAAAGAATATCAAAACAAAACTTGTTTCATTTTAATCATTTTATTTTCTGATTCTTTTTTTAAGTGTAATACATATTTCTAATACTAATTTATATTTTTGTTGAAGAAATTCTATTTCAAACAGATTTTTTAATTTCATATGTTCCACTCCTATCTCAATTTTTTTAGGGTAGTCAGGTAATAAATGTTAGAAGATTCAGGGAAACGAAAATAACAGATGTGAAGCGAGAGACATCGGTTAGGTTATAGTTTGAATTTCGTTGTCACTATAATATGCCAGGGCTGCCAGGTGACATACAAAATCACACCAGTTATTTTTAAGATTTCTCAAAAATGGGGTTTGAACAATTACATAAATAATATAAATAAACAACAATAAATACCATAATAATGTGTAATTATTTTAATTCATGCATTTCATAGGTATTTATCAAGATCATTTATAATTTCTTTGAATTCAAATTCTATTTTTCCCAAAGTCTATGAAACTCCGATACAAAATGGCAACACCGTTCATTAAAAACCGACAAAAATAAAAAGTCCAGTAAAAGATATGATGGTAAAGCAAATTTTAGGCCATTATTTTTGTTAGGCTTATAGTCAAAGTTTTTGGTAAGTCGTCGATTTCGTGGACTTGGGATTAAGCTAAGCCAACACTCGGAGAGATTCGCAGTTTGCTCTATAAATACCGACTGTGTCTTAACTCGATAGTTAAGTCAGAGCAAAGTCTAAGTGCGCACTATAGATCTCACCCTTAGACCATTAGTTGTTGTTGCAAAACATTACAGATCCTTATGGTACCATGATTTAGTGTCACTCGTGAACTTAAGCACAAGTAATATTGCACCAAAGTCAACTATGAAAAAAGTATGGCGCACTTTGCCCCCATCACCTTACTTATATAATAGTGGTTTTAAGAAATTTAGAGGAAAACGGATAGAGGCAGGAAGTGAAGTCAATTTTACTGCGAAGATCATGTATTGACAGAAGTAAGTAAGAAATAGGTATAATCATAATTATTATTAATACAAAATAAAGCAGTGTTATTGAAACTCACCTGTCTCTTATTATCACAGCGGAAATACAGTTAGACAGAAAGAGACAAAGTTATGTGTTGACGAATAGAAAATCGCTCTAGTACTTTAATATTATTTAATTGGCCATAAATAATTTAGTTTTTTGAATATTTTTAAAATTTGAATTTTGTTTTGTCTGTGGTGAAAAAATATAACTATAGTGCTTTTCATGAAAGAAGTCCCGCGGTGATTTTTGGAACTAAATTTGACAGGTCGGCAATGTTGTCATTCGTCGATGTTATCAAGTTCGTTTGTTGTGGTAGATTTTTGTGAATTTTTAACTAGCTTAGTGCATTTCGAAGATGCCAAAAGTTGTAAAAAGTTCGGCTCGAGAAATTATATTAAAGGTGAAAGAGTTCTGTGAAGCGGAACATAAGAATCAAGGTGTTTTAATACCACTAAACAATGTTCGGAAGAGAGTTGCCGCCATAACGGGTACTTTTTAGAGTTGCCATTTAATAATTTTTTGCTGTATTGATGGGACTTTTATGATATAAATTCGTTTTTGCGACTAATTTGAACAAATACATAACGTGATGAAATTATAGAATTTCATCATAAACTTAAAGTTACTATTATTTTTAACTGTTCATAATTTAATTGCAGGTGTGTCAAAGAAAACTGTAACAAGAATTACAAACGAAGGTATAACAGCGGCGTGTATTTCGAAAAAAATTGTAACCCAACAATTATGCATTAAAACTCTGAATGAAAAATTGTATTGCTTTTCTTTACCCTATTTTCTCATCTTTTCCCTGTAAGTAGGTAGAACACCGCTAATATAAGTAAATAAAAATATATTTTTTACATAACATAAATATTGTTTCATCGAAGTATGCAGAAAATAGTATTATTTGATAAATTACATCTGCTAAATGTAAATAAAATAGGTAATTTTTTTGCTCATAAATGGCAACATTACGTCATGCGATTGCAGCGCCGCGTCTGGGGGACTTCTTTCATGAAAAGGACTATAATATATTATGTAGATAAATCATAAAAATTACTGTATTTTAAACACATTTTCGTTCTAGGTATTATAATTGAACATATTTTCGTAATAATAATATATTACGAATAAATCGTCATAGTCGTAGAATCGTGACGGATCTGACAAATAGTTAACTTTACAGGGCAGCCATTTCAAAAAAATATAATCATGTTAGTTTTTGTCATAACTATTTTAATGTATATTCTGTAATTATGAAAATTGGCATACAAGCAAACAAAAGGGTTTGTTTTGAAACAAAATTACTAAATTACACATTTTTCTCAAAAATCACATGCTTCTATCAACTGATTAATTTGAAATTTAAAACACATGGAATTTTTTTTAATGTAGCCGTAATATTTATTGAATGTAGTATCCAAACATGAAAAAGTGGATTTTGGATTTTTGTCAAATCCGACATTGTTATACGATCATGACGAAATGTAAAATTTAGTTCAAAAACTTAGGCAAATTTTGCACATGGCTTCTTTTGTGGCGCGGGCAAAAGCCGCAACGACGCAACGTTACTCTTAGTCGCAGACAGCTCCTTCCTCAGTCGCACAATGTCGTTCTCAACCTGCCTTTTACGCTGGAAATGGACTGATAATTTTTTACATCTATAAACTGTTTGAGTAATAAAATAAAAAAAGGGTGCGAGTACTTATGTACGCGCGTAAGAAGTTATACTTCTTTGGCATTATTAAAAATAGTTTTTGATTGCATGCAAATAATTAATTACAATTAAATAATCAAAGACTGGAAAAGGAGTCATTATAGTCAATAAAGTTCAGTTTACATTTGAAAAATTAAATAAATAAATATTTATTATTATTCTCTTACATTAAGTGTAACATAAATTCTATTATTATTCGAATGTTGTTTTAAATTATGTCCAATGCCGTAGCATCTTTCGTGGGCAACTTCATTCTGTTAATTTTGTGTCACGGTGCGCGCGCATCGTAAAATTTCACTCTCATCAATTGTTCATAACGCGCCTAAAGAAGTATAACTTCAAAAATAATAGCTAGATACTCAATTTATATGCATCTTGAGAATGTTCAGAGTAATTGTTCGGTCTAATACCAGCAGGTCTGTTTCATTATTGGACGTCAAGGCAAAATACAAAATACCATCCGTATCACCTCGACGTCCGTCGTTCCACAACTGAGCGTTTTTAAGGCAGTTTTTGCCGCGCGTTATGTGGAACCAGCTGCCCACTGAAGTATTTCCGAACCAATTCGACTAAGGGTCCTTCAAGAAAAGAGTGTACCAATTCTTGAAAGGTCGGCAACGCATTTGGGAGCCTTCTGGCAATGTGAGTGTCCATGGGCGATGGTATCACTTAACATCAGATGAGCCTCCTGCCCGTTTGCCTCCTATTACATAAAAAAAAAATCTTTTCCAAATACACGCCGTCCATTTTTCTGTCTCTATATCTTCTGTTTTCCTCATGAGGTTTTTCATAATTTTTTGGATATTTCAACATTTTGGAACAATGGTAGATGGATTGGGAGAAAAATGCTCAAATTAGAGAGTTCAGCCAGTTGGAGGAGGAATATACTTTATAAGAGGTTCGACCACAGGGTATTGCTCTGTATAGAAAATATATTATATAGATATATATCTATATGTAGCACATTTAATAGTTACCTTGAGTTCATTGGATAGTTTAGCTTCCACCTGCGCGAGACGCTGTCGCAAATCAACTATGTCGCGCATCAGCCGCGCGGCATTTAGTTTGTAGTCAGCCTAAAACATACGAAAATGTAGCTTTAGCGGGCATTTTATTTGTTGTGGTAGAACGGCGACTGACTAGTGAAACAAAAGTATGCCTGAAGTTCACGTGAGATCAGACGATAAAGTGTTTAGCGGAACAAAAATGAAGTAAACGCCAGATGCTTTTGATTCACCCTCTCTCTCAACCGGTCTCAATAGCGCTCTCCCTTTTCTTCGACAAAAACGCTGCACATATTCGTGACGCTAATATTATTATTGCGTTTCATCCGTAAAAATTTTACCCTCATAGTCTATCTTGTATACCCTCAAAAAATATACAAGATAGACTATATTCAACCAAGTAATCTTAAGACAAATTTGTTGTGTAATCAAGCCAAATAAATACACTCACAACTTTTGATGGCGCGTTCTTGGCGACACTTCTACAGACAATATCGGGCAATTGAGACACAGAACACGACGTGAAGAGGTCCAATGGCGATTTTGTTACACCTTGGATGGCCTTGAAAAGATTATAAATAGATTAGAGACTCGAGCATGCAGTATTGTCTTTGGACTTTTGTATATACATATATACATATACTCATAGCCTAGCGGTCTTATTAAGTGGCAGCTAGGTGAGGGGTACCGGGTTCGATTCCCGGTTCGAGGGCAAGTTTTAATTTAATTTAAATTTGTTCTCGGCCTTTGGGAGGGTTGTGCGGTACCGGGCGAGTGCTTAAACCGTACATGGAGGACACGGTCGAATTTCTAAGGACTAAGAATTATAAAAAATCCTATACTTGACGCTGGCTAATGCACAAATCGTGCCAGAGCCAATAAAAAAAAACTACTCTCACGTCAATAAATATCACGATCCAATTTCACTATGTTTCAAGTATAAAATAATATAAGTATATTGAATGAACACATTCAATAGATATTGACTTCAAATCGTCAGTAGTCAGAATATTATTGTTCGGAGTAGACATGTTAATTAATAATGGACGTTAAAATATGATTTTCGTGTTGTTCCCACGACAATGTAAGTGCGTGCTCCTATTTCACCATGCCTCCTGCTGATAGAGGACAAATCTTTATTTTTAATTTATTTTATAACTTAAGATGTCATGAGGAAAATGGTGTAATGGTTGCAGCTCCTTACAAACATTGTGTAAAACAAAAAACTTGGCGATTAAAAAGAGTGGCGGAGATTTTATTGCCAGTTCTTCTCTTCCTTTCCTTATTTAAAAAAAAACATAGCCAATTTTTAACGATTTGAATTCATTTTATGACGAAAATGTATATAGAACATCGCAAACCAAGTAATCCATTTCAGAAAAAAACTGTTAAAATTACATTAATTTAATGTTTTACATAACTAATTGTTATTACGGGCCGGCGCGCCTCAGTGCTCCAGCTCTCCACTGCGCCCCACAGTCCACCCCGAGACACTGACACAGCAATTCGTGCTGGGATAGGGCCTTAAGACAGGACAACGTCTGTCGGGTCCGCTGTATAAATTTAGCTTTATAAAGCTGTTGACGCGAAAATCAAAACCCTGATACCTGAACAACAGCAGTCCTCGCGTGCTGGACATGATGAGCTTCCTCCTTCTCCAGATGCCGTTTGAGGTGTCCTATCTCCACTGTGATGCTGAACTTCTCCTTCTCCAGTCGCTGGTTCGCTTGCTTTAGGGCCTAAAAAAAAGGTTCCGTGTACTTATGTACGCGCGTAAGAAGTTATACTTCTTTAGCATTATTAAAAATAGTTTTTGATTGCATGCAAATAATTAATTACAATTAAATAATCAAAGACTGTAAAAGGAGTCATTATAGTCAATAAAGTTCAGTTTACATTTGAAAAATTAAATAAATAAATATTTATTATTATTCTCTTACATTAAGTGTAACATAAATTCTATTATTATTCGAATGTTGTTTTTAAATTATGTCCAATGCCGTGGCATCTTCCGTGGGCAACTTCATTCTGTTAATTTTGTGTCACGGTTCGCGCGCATCGTAAAATTTCACTCTCATCAAATTTTCATAACGCGCCTAAAGAAGTATAACTTCAAAAACCCAACAGGGGGCCTAGTGAGAAGATTGAAAAGGAGAAAACTATTTGAATCACTGTTATGGCCGATTTACATTATCTTAGTGTTTAGGAGAGTGCTTTAGTACAACTTGAAAGGCAAGTTCTTTAGCGTAGCGTTTACTAAAGCAAGTAGCGTTTACATGTTTCAACTAAAGTACTATCCTAAAGCACTCTCCTAAACACTAATGATAATGTAAATCGGCCTTTAGTGCGTGTTAGTCTTAAGTGCTAAACAGAGGTAACTGGAAAAATAGAACCCAAAAGAAGAGTTTCTTTCCCGTAATAGAGACTGTAAGTGTTATTGGACACTTTAGTCTTAAATTAAGGTCTGTGTTTGTGCAAAGTTAATTTATAAAAAAAACATAGACATTGACATATATTATTACATACGAAAATACACACACATAAACACACAAAATAACAATACTCAAAGAAATAAAAAAATGTGCGTGTACTAGTGTACACACGTTAGAAGTGAAACTTCTTTATGACCTTATTTTTCGAAAAATTATCTATATGCAACTAACTTTACACAAATTGGTTAAATAAAGTAAAATTAGATAAAGTTTAACAAAAGGCTTTTAATATCACAGACTTGAATACAAATAATACAATTATTTCATTTTACCTTATTACCACTAAGATTATTACAGAATTTCATAAATTGTAATATAATTTTTAGTATCATTGTTATAGTTATTATAAATTTTTGTTATTAATGGTTTAGAATCTCTTCGAATCAACCATGGTAGGGACGAGAAAAAGACGCGCGTAACGGTCAAATGTGACGCGTAACCGTAACATGTGACGCGTAACCGAAACATGTGACGCGTAACCGAAAAATGTTACACTAAATTTTTTTCCAACCCCGATAAAGAAGTTTCACTTCAAAAATAAAATAAGACATATCAAAAACAATAAAAAAATGTGTGCGTGTACTAGGTGTACACACGTAAGAAGTGAAACTTCTTTATGACCTTATTTTTCGAATAATGATCTACTATATGCAACTTTAAAGAAATTGGTCAAATAAAGTTAAATTAGATAAAGTTTAACAAAAGGCTTTTATTATCATAGACATAAATACAAATACAATTATTTCTTTTTAACTTATTACTGTACTACTATGTACTTAGTACTAAGATTGTTACAGAATATCATTAATTGTAATAGAATTATTAGTATTACTATCATTGTTATCGTTATTATATATTTTTGTTACTAATGGCTTCGAATCTCTTCGGATCAACCGTGGTAGGGATAAGAAAAAGATGGCGCGTAACCGAAAAATGTGACAAATGTGTGTAAATTTTTTTCCAACGCCGATAAAGAAGTTTGACTTCAAAAAGCAACATGGCGCGTAACTTGCTACAAAATTTCTCCCATACGTCGATAAAGAAGTTTCACTTCAAAAGATGGCGCGTAACGGAAAAATGTGACGCGTAACGAAAAAATGTTACACTCAATTTTTTTCCAACCCCGATAAAGAAGTTTCACTTCAAAAATTAAAAATTCCCTTTTGCCATTCGGTTCGCTTCAAGTGTGCAATGTGTGTGTACTGTGGTTGTAATTGGCCCTGGCTCAGCATTATGCTGAGGAGCAAAAAGTTCCACAGCGCTGGTCATTCTGCCAGAGACCACAGCAGCTAGTTTGCGCCTCAGTAACATGTGTGTGTACACGCGTTAGAAGTTATACTTCTTTGTAACAAGGTAAAAATCTTTTTAAAAGTTTCATCTTTCGCCTAGTATTCGTGTCTAGAAATAACGACACTAATAATAGAAAAAAAAGGTATTTAATACATTGAAAGTTTTATTATAACGCATTATCTAGTTATTAATATGTTATTTATATTTTTATTTTAAAATGTAGACTATGCTAACTTCAGGGTGTCGGTTTTTTGTGACGGTGTGCGAGCGCATCGTAAACAAATACTCTCATAATTTTTCCCTAACGCGCCAAAAGAAGTATAACTTCAAAAACCAAAATGTTGACTACAGCTAACTTCAGGGTGTCGGTTTTTTGTGACGGTGTGCGCGCGCATCGTAAAAAAATACTATCTTCTTTTTTCTCTAACGCGCCAAAAGAAGTATAACTTCAAAAACCAAAATGTTGCCTACAGCTAACTTCAGGGTATCGGTGTTTTGTGACGATCTGCGCGCGTATCTTGAAAAAATACTCTCATCATTTTTCCCTAACGCGCCAAAAGTGGTATAGCTTCAAAAACCAAAATGTTGACTACAGCTAACTTCAGGGTGTCGGTGTTTTGTGACGGTGTGCGCCTATAATTTACCCTAACGCGCCAAAAGTGGTATAACTTCAAAAATACTTGTAGACTACTCTAACCATATTACTTTCAACTTATCCCTTTTGTCTAAATGACAGTCTTCTACTCTCCTCTTCAATTTCCTCCTCAACTCATCCAGGAGGGAAGAGAGGGTAAGCCGGTTCGATTCCTGTTCAGCCCTCTGTTGTACAATTTGATTGATGGCTGTTAGTAATTTGATACCTGTAAAAAATACACTTATATTGAGGTGAGCTAATACGAAAATTATAGGATACATAAAAACTAATTTTTTAAAGCAAGGTGTCGTTATATTTAGACCATAAGTTTTTAAAATAATAAGTATCTTAACTGTACTTATTATTAAATAAATCAGTGGCGCTACAACCTCTTTAGGTCTTGACCTCAGATGTCTGAATCTGTTTCATGATCATTTTTAAATCAAATAGGCAAGATCAGCCTCCAGTGCCTGACACACGCCGTCGAGTTTTTGGGTCTAAGACATTTCGGTTTCCTCACGATGTTTTCCTTCACCGTTCGAGCAAATGCTAAATGCGCACATAGAAAGTCCATTGGTGCACAGTCGTAGGTTCGGGAATCGAACCAGGTTTGTATAGTGTATATATTATATGGGTGTAGTGGGATAAAGCACAACTTTTTTCCTGAATTACGCACATACTACGCTATGATAGCCATCTTTAAAAATGTGACATGTAACATAAGACATAGATATATATGTGTGTTTTTATTTTATTGGTATGTTTTAAATTATATATACTTTAAAAAAAAAAATATTAAAAAAGGTTTTATTTCTTCTAAACTGGATGGCAATGTATTAAATATTTGTGCGCCTTGATACATAATATTAAGTTTTCCGTAATTAGTCCTTCGTTGTATAAAACATAATTGGCGTTTTATCCAACTACTTACGTTGTTCATTAAGCCTAAACCTCTCAGCGGCTGGTTGGAAAGGAAAGTCTGGACTTGGAGCCCCAGAGTCGACTCCAGAATAGGACTGCGGTGATCCATACTCCACAAACGATTGCTCTGTTTGTTCCTGATAAGTGTGTAAATAATTATTGTTCTCGTAATGTCTTAAAAAAAATACGTTTATTATGTAACATAAGATACGGGTATCACTTATTCCACGTCATTAAATCTGAATCTGGTAGACATCCCTGCTCATCGGCAAAGAAGACAGAGGGTGTAGGCCGAGAGAAAAAGCCGGAGTAAAAAGCTCTCGGTACTCTTTTAAAATAGCAAATCTTCAAACAACACTTATTTTAAAATAAATACCGCAAATTATTATAATTTTTGTGGTAGTATGAGCCGCAGACTTCTGGAATTTCGATTGTTTTTTGTCTTTATCTGTGCCTGGCAAAGTCAAAGTCAAAAATCATTTATTCATGTAGGTAACACAATGTACACTTATGAACGTCAAAAAAGAAATATACATTAAATGCTTCTAATTTTACATTTACTGCCAGTTCTCAAATCAAGGGCGTAGAACGGAAGAGAAGAACTGGCAATAAACTCTCCGCCTCTTTTTACCACCACTAGTCACACACCGTCGACGTTTGGTTCTCACTGTTTTCCCTGACCGTAAGAGAGAGTGTTGAATGCCTTACGCAAAATGTCCATAGCCGGGAATCGAACCTACTAAGCCACTAGGCCAACACTACTATGCATATAAAAGAATACATAAGTAGATTCATTTAGGAGATCAGAGATATCAAACGGCTCAAATATAAGAGTCTTTCCTCCAACTTCAATTTTGTTCCCTTTGTAGTCTTTGGCCGTTGGGTTCAAGTGCACAGCTAATTAAAGATTTAAGTTGGCGCCTGGTAGATAGTACCGGTGACCCCAAAACTGGTGCTTTCTTCTCTTAGCGAATAAGTATCGCAATACAGCGAGGAAATGCTGTGTTAAAGGTACACTGCCACAGGGACCAAACATTTTAAATTTATTTTAATTCATTACTATGTTAGATTAAGAAAATTATAAATCTAAATATATAAAACAAAGTCGCGTTAGTTACACCACTTATAACTCAAGATCGGCTGGACCGATCTAAGTTATCTCTTTTTTGGTGGATTCTTCTCCGCTCCGAATAGCAGAATAAGTAATAAAATATCGGACAAGTTATCGAATAAAAATAAATAAATTTTACGAATGCAAACAGCATGTGGTGCCATCTGTTGACAAAACTACGCATCATTTTACGTCGAATTACCCAGGCTTTGATCTTGATCGCAGAGTGCAGACATGTGTTACCTCATCATAAAATGTTGTATATCACAAAGTGCATTAACATGCAGTATCGCAATATTGGCGCTGGAGAGAAGAGGCCTAATGTGTAAAACTGCTATTCTTCTTTCCCAATGGCAAGCAATAAAACATATTTTCTGTATTTTCAAAAAAGTTGTATTAATGTTATTACCTTAATTAAGTTTAACTAAAGTAACAACGAAATTATTACACTGTAAGGCGAAACGAAGTTAGCCGGGTCAGCTAGTACCTACTGTACCTATATTTGTTTGTTACTTACTAATAAATGTAATATCTATAATATTCTTATTGTATTAATCACGTCACATATATTAAAATAAGGCCAATCACATAGGTATATGTTAAAGGATACACGAGTGATAATGACATGAGAACTTATAAAGGCGCCAGTCCATATTCATGCATACCTCAGAAGTAGCACAATTACCGTCTCTGTATTGAAGAATTATTGGTCTAGTGGTTAGTACCCCTGACTGCGAATCCATGGGTCCCGAGTTCGATCCCCGGCTGAGACGACCATCGATGTGATGAGCATTTTGTGTTTGTTTGTGCTTAGGTCTTGGGTGTTTAAATATGTATTTATATTTTCTATCTATAATATGTAGGTATGTATATCCAATGCCTAGTACCCATAACACAAGCTTCACTAGCTTAGCATGGGACTAGGTCAATTGGTGTGAATTGTCAATAAAAAAAAATTCTTACCAGGGATTTGTATCTTGGTAAGTCATCGCTGGAGAATCGAACAGTGTGGTGTCGATGTTTTTGGGGCTGGAGCACTTTCAGCGACATTTCTGTAACATTAAAACTCATTTGACATTTCACAGGAGAAAGAGAGCCGCAACGTCACGTTTTTGACAAAACAGAAACGAGAGCGTGAACTGTACTTCCTAGGGGAAGGCCGGGCAATATATTAATTAATGGGCTCGTTAATATATGTCTAATTATTTAGGTTAACTGATGACAGTATTTGTAAGAGCAATTAATAAAGACCGATTTGTACTAGTTATTTTGTTTTTATACCTTATGCCTTCTCTGCTATCAGCTATAACCTTAAATATCTTAAGGTATCCACTTTGCCCGGCCTTCCCCTATATGTCAAATCAAATTTTTGACTCACGGAAGTTACAGCCCTACTTAGCGCTAAGTATGACTTTTACATTAAGTTTAATAACGTTTTGACGTCCAGAAGTAATATAGTGTCTACCTTGAATCCTTTATCTTTTAGACTGATTATTTTTCCGACCCAAATATCGGCCAATAGAATTGCACCATTCGACGTCACGTGGTACAACCTACATGGTATTATACTGAAATTTTTTTGTGAACATTTTCTCTGGTCGTTGCTTCAAGAAAAGTATTAAGTAGTTGTTTTATTCATTATGAAATTCTTATTTGTTAACTGTACATTTCGTCTCATGGTGCAATTGTATTGGCCGACATTTGGGTCGGAAAAATAATCCCCCGAATACCACACGAGCTTCAAAATTATCGGGCATTTCCCTCAACTCTCAAGGTTCCCTGCAAACAAATATAGTCGTCATGACGACTATATTAATTGTTTGCAACGAACCTATCGGGAAATATCCGATAATTTTGAAGCTCTTGTGGTATTATAAGTGAATATTTTTTAAAATTTGTAGGATAAAAGAGTTAATTCAAAGGCTCAAACAGAGACTTTCATCCAACTTTGATTTCCCTTTGGAGTAGAGACTCTTGGGCCGTGGGGTTCAAGTGGCTAATTATATATTTAAGTTGAAGAAGATAGTACCGGTGACTTCAGAGCTGGTGATTTCTTCACTTAATAACTTTCATTACTTACGAATAAGTATCGCAATACAGCAAGAAAATGCCACCATTAAAGTTCAGAGAGCAAAGTTTTTAATTTTATATAAATATTTATCAATTTATTAATTATTTATTTTTAATATACAACAACGAAATTACAGAATATAAAAGTGATACTAAATAACCTTAAAAAATATAATATAATAACCAAAACTTTTATTTAGTTAAGTTTACCACATCATGATTACGAATATTTAAATAATATACTAATTAATTAATAACAATAACTAAACTTAAAATATATTATTAAAAGAAGTCCCTTTAGGCAAGGTTCCGAAGATGGCAGCGTTCCCCCTTTGAATTGCTAGACTAATTCTTTGTCCGAGGTAGCTGCTCTTCGGTCTCCTGTGATGTCGACTAACCTTTTTGCTATTTCCTTAAAAAGCCTTATAGCGCTAGGACCCCACGGACCAAGGGTCTCGACACCGAATGGGACATAATCATATTCGGAGCCTAGACCCTTGTAATTAGGTATAATTATGTGTGTTGGATATAATTTATTCCTTTGATTAAAAATAATAAATGAATATGTAAGATTAAAATAAACGCAATAATTAAACTAGAATTTAAAATATATAAATAAATAGATGTAAACTCTTACCAGGAGCTTTCGTTTCGTTGTTCAGTTGATTTTTGCATGAATTTTCGTACATTGAAATTCACCCAGTTGTGGTTATAGGGTGTTCCTTTTACTGTCTGAAACGCCTAACCATTCGTTTTATTAGGGGTTTTACCATACCATACGAAAGAATATGTACGTGATAATAAAAATAATAACCTTTCGTTTCAGATACATTTACATTTAAACATAATTTCACAACACAAACAGATACTTAAAAAGATTTACGTTTAGGTGAGGGGTACCGGGTTCGATTCCCGGTTCGAGGGCAAGTTTTAATTTAATTTAAATTTGTTCTCGGCCTTTGGGAGGGTTGTGCGGTACCGGGCGAGTGCCTAAACCATACATGGAGGACACGGTCGAAGTTCTAAGGCAAGCACGAATTATAAAAAAATCTTATACTTGACGCTGGCTAATGCACAAACCGTGCCAGAGCCATAAAAAAAAGATTTACGTTAGGTATCTCTTTCTTTTTCCTCTAATTTGGCCAAATCCAGCCTCTGTCTGCCTGTGCCTCTCTCAGCCATGTCTGCTGATTCCTTTATTTGGTATAAGGTGGATATACAAAAAATCTACTAAATTGTCTTCCTCTTTTTCGTTTATAGTACTTTGGGCACCAGTTTAGTACTTGCTCCACTTTTGAAGTATTTCCAAGCCAAATCGACTTAAGTTCCATCAAGAGTGTACCAATTCTTAAAAGGCTAGCAACGCATTTGCGAGTCGTCTAGCTATGGGAGTGTCCATGGGCGGTGTCACATCAGATGAGCCTCCTGCCCGTTAGCCTCCTGTTACAATAAAAAAAGTGTGTACTTATGTACACGCGTTAGAAGTTATACTTCTTTGACGTAACGAGATAAAAATCTGTTTGTAGAAAAAACGACACTAATAATAGAAAAAACTAAAATGTTGACTATTGCTAACTTCAGGGTGTCGGTTTCTTGTGACGGTGTGCGCGTGTAAAAATTTACTCTCATATTTCCCTAACGCGCCAAAAGAAGTATAACTTCAAAAAACTAAAATGTTGACTATAGCTGACTTCAGGGTGTCGGTTTTGTGTGACGCATTGTAAAAATTTACTCTCATCATTTTTCCCTAACGCGCCAAAAGAAGTATAACTTCAAAAATGCATGGTGAATGTTATGACAATGGATGAAGCTAAAGAGGTACCAGTGGCAAATGTACATACGTGGTCTCTGCCGACTCCTTCGGGAAAAATGTATATATTACTAGCTGGCCTGGCGAACATCGTACCGCCTAACAGTCGATTCTTTATTTGTTTAAAATACTTATTCTGCTATTCGGGACACCGGTCTAGCTAGTAAGATAAAAAAAAGAAAATTGATAACACAACAAATACATTGTCAAAAAATAAAAATTTACCTTCCCGGAACCCCTCCACTAACACTAATTTTATGCTATGGTATTAAAGTTCAAATTAACTTAAGTATTATTACGAATATTTTGTATGGGAATATAGAAAAGTGTTGTTTTTTTGAATTTTTCACTCAATTTTTTTTAAATTTTTCTCCGTAAGAACCATCCTCGTACTTCAAGGTATATTATAAAAAAAAAATCTGTCAAATCGGTCAAGCCGTTTTTATGTTATGTCGTGACAACGGAAAACGGGTTTCATTTTATTATATATAGATTAAAATTTACATTAAATTAGTGATCATACTGTATATAACTTTAACAAGCCGTACTTGGTACGAGCTCGTGCATCATAAAAAATATCATAACATTACCAATGATCGTTTTCCATACCATTTTGCGAGTGATCTGCTCGGTGGACCGCTGCATGCAACAGCACAAATTTTGTCAGCGATTATCTCTTTCAATAACTATTATTAAGTGTTTTTCAACCTTTTTGACGTGATAACGTCTTATAATTCGATGGAGCCGGCTGCACGCACGAAAAAACATGACTCATGCGGCATTACCTCTGGGCTCTGAGGCGTTCCATTTAAGGCTTGAAGTGCAAGCGAGAGCACTCGTTTCGCGCTCTCGCTTGCACACAAAAATTGACATAATTGTATTTATGCGTACAAATAAATGTAACTTGATCAATTCAATTGTGATTTCCATTTACCTACTCTATATCCATACAAAATATCTATCAAACAAATAAAATTAAAATTTTCTTTTGAAAAAAATGCAACCATTCCATCAGTATTTTCTTATGACGTTGTCACGTTCAACTATCGTCAGTAAACCGACTTTACAGACAACCGATGTTTTTTTTTAGATTAATTCTCTCTCTAAGTGTGCCTATGAGTGTAGCATTCTGGGACGTTGGTACCAGCACACCGTTCCCTAGTCGTCTTGACAAATTGGGGCGCACCAGCTTCTTCCGATGGCAGAAAGCAGAGTCAACCTCTGGGTTCATTCTCGAAAGGAAATATAGACTGGAATGATGAATATAACAGATTTCGTTTGAGTGTCGTCGCTGGAATATCTATAGGTATGTATTTTATATATATATATTTTTTTTTTAAAGGACAATTCACACCAATTGACCTAGTCCCATGCTAAGCTGGTGAAGCTTGTGTTATGGGTACTAGACAACGGATATACATACATATTATAGATATTTAGACATATAAATACATATTTAAACACCCAAGACCTAAGAACAACACCAAATGCTCATCACATCGATGTTCGTCTCAGACGGGGATCGAACCCGGGACCCATGGATTCGCAGTCAGGGGTACTAACCACTAGACCAATGAGTCGTCTAAAAAGTTGTTTACTTTATAAAGTATAAACAATGGTCAATTCAATATTTACAGAAATCTGAAATTAATTAATGAATTTTGTAATGTTGCATAAGCACATCCTTCTTTTGACAGAAGTTCGGTAAGGCTTGAATTATTTTAGCAAAGCACGCGATGCGATCACGCATAGATTTTTTTAAATTAAGTAATCTAAGTACTTCATTGTAGTTTTTAAGCAGGATTTTCGTGAAGTTAGAAAATTAAATTTGTTTATAATCGAATTTAAATCGACGAAAGTACAGTTTTAAACTAGATTTTTAGGATCTAGTCTAGCCTTCCGAGACAAGGGACTACTTCAGATAACACTTTTATTCAATTTTAATGATGGGACAATTACATGGGTCAGTCAAAAACTCCTCCCCCCACTTTATAGCTATTTACTCGATATTGTTTAGATTGCTTTTGAGGTTATATTTGAAGCTATAAATAGCACTGTCTCTTTCTCACAAATTGTGTCTATGCTGTGATGGAAAGAAACAGACGCCGACCCGCAGTCAATATTGAACAATAATAATGCTAGTTCAGACTATTTATCATTCCTAAATAGTAAATACCTCTGACTCCCTCCAACACTTAATCTTATTTATTTATCTATGTTATCTTTTTAATCGGTTAGAATCCGTGAAGACATTACAAGCAGAACGAAAGTCATGATTGGTATTTTTCAATACAGTATATAATACAATAATTAAAAATACCAATATCTTTCAAAATCCTTTTGCAATACCATGCAGGCCTAAACATAGACTTGGCAGGTAATGTTAGTTAACCTTAGGTAAAATCATTAAATGCAATTATTGTTTCTAAAGAAAGTCAAAATATATATTTATTTTATATGGTAAATCTTACTTTAAGATTTCTGAGCTATGGCGACTTCGATTTACACCAAATTTCCCTAAGCTACCGTTGCATGTTTGGTTACTGAAAAATTAAGTTTTCTTGTTTCTTTTAAAAAGTCCGCGACAACAATTTCATACAAGCATTCACTACATGGTAATCAACTGTTCAAAAATAATGTATATGTGAACAAAACTGGTCGGACACAAACACAGTAATAAATAAAACACAATAAACTTTCTTAAATTTATTTGTTAGC
Organism: Pieris napi; assembly: GCF_905475465.1. Taxonomy (NCBI): domain Eukaryota; kingdom Metazoa; phylum Arthropoda; class Insecta; order Lepidoptera; family Pieridae; genus Pieris; species Pieris napi. Next base: position 1,360,040 of record NC_062251.1, on the reverse strand, counting down.
TTATTCATTCTCCTGGCTTCGGAGACGCGCGGCGGCGTTTGTCACTCTGATACTGAGCTGTTGGGCACGTTCGACAATCGCCTTCCGCTTCTTGGAGGATACACCGTGAGCAATCTCCGCACAGTATTTACGGTTTTGCATCATAAGGATCTCTAGCTCTTTGACATTGTGTACTAGCACCTGAAATACAAAATTTTTTAGCTTTTAACAACCAACTTTACTCCTATTTAAGACAAAAACATGATAACCGGGTCTGGGTTACCATGCAATTAATATGAATTTATATAGCTGTATGTTTTTAGAATAATAAATATTCTATATATTTATTTAAGCAGACAATCATACATCCGTTTGTTAAGTATTGTGTTAGTTGCATAGAGATAGGACAACAACAATGTGGACACCCACTGACCCATCTAGGGGATATAGGAAGTCAACGGTTAGTTATATTATCCTAAATATTATATTACAGTAAGCACTTTTTAGTGTTATTTCTGATCTCAATTGGCATAGGTTGTCACAAGATTGCTTATAAGTGCATAAGGCAAGCTGTTTAATTCAGTCTGTGGACGGTTTTCTAGTGTGCGATGTGCGATAAAATAACCAAAATATTATTAAAAAGATCTCGTAAGGTTTATGTGACTGTCTTGCTTCCTACATTTATGTGTGTGTAAGAAGTATATGATGAAATTTTTTTAGCATGTTCAGATATCTATAAATTATACTGCTTAAATGTTTCTACTAATATGACCAAGTAACCATGCAGTGGTTCTCGGAATAGGGTTTAGTAGAATTTAATCTAGCAAGGTAACAAATTGTTACTAACATATTGATAATGATTAGCACAGAGTGCCCTTGCATATAGGGAACGTGAATGAAAGTATGTATTTAGAAATCTATAAATAAAACACATCAATTAAATATTAGTGAGTAACTGTGATTTTATTACTGAATTCTCATCAATGAATTTAATTAGGGTCCTGTTTGCTCTGAAGTGCAATAGATAAAAATACTTTATATTTATTAATAATAATTGAGTCAAGCCCATAATTATTCTGTGTTCAGGAATGTAATGGTCACTAAGCACCTTATATAAACTTAATTGGTTTTACACCCAGCTTTTTGGCTTAGGCCCTTAGTATAAATATTGGATTCCCCTCCCTTAGATTGACATTCTATGTAATGTGCTTTTTATAAAGTAATATAAAGTTTGCAGTCAATAGTAAGTTGTATAAAAGGCAAGATGTCAAATGGAATTTAACAGTTCATAGTGGACTTTTAAACATGCAGGATTGAAGTTAACCTGGATTAGTAAGTAGAATAAATCTGGGTAGAGACAAATTTATTAAAAAACGAGCCTACTCCTCCCTCAAAGGCCGGCAACGCACCCACTAAAATGGGTGTCTATGGGCTGCGTGGACTACCCTTTTTGGTCGTCCCGCAAGCTCGTTTGCCCCCCTATTATATAAAAAAAAAAAAAATTATAGTTTAACTTTAAGCATTATAATTACCTTGCGGAAGCCATTGGGTAGCATGTGACGTGTCTTCTTGTTTGAACCGTATCCAATGCTGGGCATCAAGTACTGTCCCTTGAAACGCCTACGGACTCTGTTGTCAATACCTGAAATTCACAATGGGAGGTTTAAGTGACATGCTGTATGCACTAACCACTAAATTTTGTCTGTCAAGAAACGTATATAAAAATAAAATCGAATTTCTTCATGGTTTGCACATAAAATATTTATTTTTTTACCAATACCTCCAAGAATAAACCAATAAGTGTCAGTATATAGAACTAAATATAGTCTTAAAAATTGTCTCTACTAAGATGACCAAGTAACAATTTAGTAGTTCTCGGAATAGGGTTTAGTAGATTTATTATAGCAAGGTAACAAATTGCTACTAACTTATAGGTAAATTAGCACAGAGTGCCCTTGCATCTTAATTAATTATGTCCTAATAAGTAGAATATGGACTTCTTATAAGATTCACGCTGTTGCGTTTATTTTTAAGATTTAAATAATGTGTGTATTATTATTGGTTCAGAGCGATGGAACATCATACGTAAACTATTCAAGCAGATAATAACAACAGGAGCGTTTACAGAAAGATATAAGACTAGAAAGCGCTATGGTTTGTAGTCTTGATACAAACCATCGCATAGGCCTTATTAACTTCGTCTAACGTTACAATTTTTGATACCATGTATAAATATAACCTCAAAAAAGTATGGTTGATAAATATAGACAAAGTGTGATATCTTAGTTATGCTTAAAATGATATGGTACGGGGTTAAACGATGTGGAATAAATGTAATAGAAAATTATTGATGCATATTTAGATAGAAACGTGCACGTGTTATAAAAAAAAACACCATCTTACCTCTGGGTTTACGCCAGTTGCGTTTAAGTTTGTCATAGCGATCCGATTGATGTCTGATGAATCTTTTCGTCCTCTTTTTGACGATAGTAGGCCTATATACAGGTCTGATTGCCATTTTGAGTTTTGTTTCTTACACGAAACACGGCTGTGAACCACGCGGTGACACGGCCGCACAAAAAGGAAGAAGGTATAGACAATTACAATTCCCAGAGGTTATATGTGTTTTCACTGTCAATATTTCAATTATTTTTTATCAGAAATATATTGTCTATGAATTTCCACAGAAAATTTCCTTCTTTTGGATTTTTTGAAAACATTGTTTAAATCGGTTTAATGTTTATTTTATATTAAAATGACTATATTGACGCCACTTAATTTCAATCATAAATTTAGACGACGACATATGGCAATGAAACAACATCAACTCGAAGAGTAATGTATTAAATATTTTTCATATCTCTCTCTTGAGTCGGTAGCTCATGTCTGAGCTTCGTGGTAAGCAACAAAACATCTGGAGCGTACTATCAGTTTTCACTGGTTTCTGACCAGCTCCTCTCTTATCTGTATACAGTATTAAGGACGTTGAATCTTTTACTTGATCAGTCCATGAGGTTGAACACGATCAGTTTCTCCAAGTTCTCATCACCTGTGCGCATTGTATGGCCAAAATATAAGATAAATCTTTGTCGGCATATTATAGACAGGCGAGTTCAATTTTATATGTACAATGAAAAATAAATTATAATATAGGAAGTATGTTCAATAAAATCATCAATTAAGATCTGTTTAGTTTGCATATACATATTACGTTAGATTTAATTTCAAATTTTATTAAGCTTTCTCTCAAAATGGAAAATTACGAATTTCATTTTCGTAACAATAATATAAATGCGAAAGTGTATTGGTTTTATGACCGAGGAATTGATATTATATTGTATTTTTCATCAAAGTTAACTATTGAAATTGTAGTAAAGCATCAAAACATATTTATTGCTTTTAATTCAATAATCATAGACCTAGATAAAATTCAAATCTTCGACTAATCATTTTAATTTTGCCCTCTCTTAACGTTTACTAAAGACTATAACTCAAAACATTACTGAAAGTAGTTTAATGCAAGTAAAAGTCGAATTAAATTTTGTAAAATAACACTAAAAAGATTTTTTTAATAACGTGAAGCAATTAATAATATCACAATCGTCGTTTTGTCATAATTAAGACAGCCAAATTACACATCTTAAAAATAATATTTTGATAATTTTATGATCGTTTTATAGTTTTTTTTTTGCAATAAATGCAAGCCATATTTACTTTTTGTTATTATTGCCAAATAAATAACTCAATATAATTTGAACTATAATTATTAAATTCATATAGAACTTCAAAATATGAAAAACGATCGAGTAAAAATAAGTAATTCATACAAAAATCTAATTACTTTTTATTTGTACTCTGTTACACTACATAACACTGTTTGTTTTGTCTGTATAAAACCATAGTCAATATTTTATGACATAACAAAAATGTACAGTTGGAAATAGAAAACAATCCGATTTCTCTATGCCACAGACGCCAAATGTCGCCATCGATCAATGACATTTTGTGTAGTTGAATTTATTGATATAAAGCGTTAATGTAAATAATAAACAATTCTAACATAAACGTCGGCTTTCAGTCGATATGTATGCCAAGGGCAAAGGCTCTACGGTACCTTCGGACGCTCAGGCACGCGAGAAGTTGGCCCTCTATGTCTACGAATACTTACTGCATGTTGGGGCACAGAAAGCGGCGCAAACTTTCCTTTCGGAAATCCGATGGGAGAAGAATATAACGCTTGGAGAACCCCCTGGGTTCCTCCACTCGTGGTGGTGTGTGTTTTGGGATCTTTACTGCGCCGCGCCAGAACGGCGGGACACATGTGAGCACTCTTCAGAAGCGAAGGCATTTCACGATTATGGTTTTGTCAATTCTGGATATGGTGTTAACGGAATCGGTCACAATGCAGGCCCAGCGCCGCCGAACGATGGTAAGCGAGCTATTTTTAACCTTCACCCAACAGAAATTAGGTTGTTAACATTTGGAAATTAGATTTCTAGGACATTATGTTTCTTATCTTTTTGTGCAAATAATGTTGTGTTTTCGACGTTTTTCATTTGGTTATAATGAGTTTACATTGTTAATTTATCTATGAAAAAGAGAGAGTGCTGAGTACATGTGAAAATGGCATAGCAACATGAATTTGTACGTCTATACATTTGATCACTTTTTGTATTAAAAAAAAACGAAATAAAATATAAAATAAGTCAAACAGTATAAGTTCAATGTGAATTTGCATGTTGAATTTGAAGGTTGAGGAAGGTAAAAAAAAAACAATATAATTAATTAATTAGTTGTATGGGATGTTCTATCTTATAATAAATCATAACCCATATTTAACTTTGTTCATTGGTTTATTCTTCACAAAACAAGTCATTAATTTATATTCTTATAGAAAAACCCATGGAAAAAAAATATACATATCTCACTCCTCTGAAGTCTCTCTTGAGTGACATTCGTTTTCTTCTTTTTATTAACCGCCGGTATTTGTGTTGCCACATACATCAAAATATGAAAGAAAGTACTACACAAACGCTACACCACCCCCCTACGGAGACAGAAAAACTAAGGCGAAAAATTATAGTATATAACAATAAAAAAAAAAAAAAAACTTAAAATATTTGACATTACAAAGAAAAACTTAATATTTACAAATCTAACCTAGTCTTAAATCTAACCGTTCTGCCTGACCTGGTAACAACAGGATTAGGGGCAGAAACTGGAGGAATATTTTCCACAGTAGGCGAGAGTAATGACGGCAACGCAGGACCAGCGGGTACAAAGCTAGGTGTGCGAGCTGAAGGAAAAACAAACTGCTCGACGAACGCTGGTTTAACGCGATCCACACTTACAGTTACGTCCTTCCCCTTTAAATCGATGTTCAGGGTTTTACCATCAATGGCGTGCTTTAAAACTTTATATGGACCCGTGTATGGTGGCTGCAGAGGACGTCTGACGGTATCGTCACGTAAAAATATGTGCGTCGCCCCAGGTAGCTCTTTAAATACGAAGGGCCGTTTGGTGCCATGTCGCGATGCCGGTGTCGGTTGTACTTCAGCCATTTTCCGTCGAAGTCGTACAACGAAATCAGCTGGGTTTTCCATTGCTGGAGTTGGCTTGTCATCTAGTACGAGGAGTTGTCCTGGTAGACGTAATGGCTCTCCATATGTCATTTCTGCAACTGAGCAGTTCAGGTCTTCCTTTAGGGCCGACCGCATACCCAGCAATACCAATGGCAACGCTCTAGTCCACGTATCATCGTGGCATGTTAGGGCGGCTTTTAGTTGCCGGTGAACTCGTTCAATCATGCCGTTTGCGCAAGGATGGTAAGCTGTGGTTCTTTTACGCCTTGTGGCAAACCTAAGCATCAGACGATGGAAAAGATCCGACTCGAACTGCGTGCCCTGGTCGGTTGTCAGAACAGCTGGGACACCAAAGCGTGGAATCCATTCACGGGTGAACGTTTCAGCTACTTCCTCAGCGGTGATAGATTGCATAGGCCAAGCTTCAGGCCACCTGGTCACTCTATCTATAGCTGTGAGGAGGTAACGGTACCCGTTACTGAATGGGAGAGGGCCAACGATGTCAATATGAACATGTAAAAATCGTCCCGATGGCAACTTAAACTCTCCTGTCGGCGCCGATACGTGTCGCGTAATTTTACTGCGCTGACAAGCCAGACATGAACGAGTCCACTCTCTGCAGTCCTTTCTAACTGATGGCCATACGTAACGATCGGTAACAAGCCTAGTCGTTGCTCTAACGCCGGCATGACTCAAATGGTGAAACTTGTCAAAAACCGCACGGCGAAAAGAAGGTGTTAAATAGGGACGCGTTTTTCCAGTTGAGACGTCACAAATAATAGAAATAGCTGTTCCAGGAATATTAACCTTAGAAAGTTGAAGACCTGAGTCAGTTGAACCTAAGATGGTAGAGAGCTCTGGATCAGACTCTTGGGACTTTAAAAGAGCTTCAAAATCTTGTTCCATTGATATTGCCTCTATGCGCGACATAGCGTCAGCTACCACATTTTCTTTACCAATTACGTGTCTGATATCGGTTGTAAATTGCGAAATAAATGAAAGCTGGTTGAGCTGTGCGGGAGCCAATTTCTCTCGACGCTGTACGAAAGCGTACAGCAATGGTTTGTGGTCTGTAAAAATGGTTGCATGTTGCACCTCGAGAATGTGACGGTAATGCTGTACACTTTCGTACACCGCCAGAAGTTCGCGATGGTAGGCAGGCCACTGCGACTGATTGGGAGTCAGTTTCTTGCTGAAAAATGACAGAGGGCACCATTGTCCATTGATCAACTGCTGTAAACAGGCGCCGATGTGCATGCTAGAAGCATCTGTAAAAAGACCCAAAGGTGCATCATTTACTGGATGTGTAAGTAGCGTGGCGTCTGATAAACTTTTCTTGCAGTCTTCGAAAACTCTCAACAGCTCGGGCGTCCATGGATACGGTTTGGAGCCTTTGCCATTGATCTCGACTAAAGCGTCTACTAACTGCGCTTGAAACTTGGCGGCATGAGGGATGAAACGGCGATAAAAATTAATCATACCGAGAAAACGCCTCACGCCTTGCACGGTGTCAGGAGGGGGAAAATCTAATAGCTTTTGAACGCGGTCCAGAGGAGGCCGCGTACCATTAGCGTTAATGAGATATCCGAGAAATACAACCTCGCTGGCACCAAGAATGCACTTAGATGGATTGATCACCACCCCGTAATCTTGTAGGCGCTTAAAAAGGACGCGCAGATGCTCTCTGTGGCTGCTCTCGTCCACTGAAAAAACAAGCACGTCATCGATATAAGGAAAGCAGAAATCGAGACCCCGCGTGACCTCGTCGATAAAACGCTGGAAGGTTTGGCCAGCATTGCGCAGCCCAAAGGTCATGAAAGGAAACTCGAAGAGGCCAAACGGGGTAACGATGGCGGTCTTCGCGATATCTTCTTCAAAAACGGGAATTTGATGGTACGCTTTCACTAAGTCAATAGTGCTGAAAATAGTAGCTCCAGCGAGGCTGCAGGCAAAATCATTGATATGACGAACGGGGTATCTATCTGGTATGGTCCTAGCGTTTAATGCGCGATAATCGCCACAAGGACGCCATGTGTTGTCTTTTTTGGGTGTCATGTGCAATGGTGACGACCAAGCGCTTTTAGAGGGTCTTGCTGTGCCGCATTGAACCATGTCTTCAAATTCTTTTTTGGCAGCAGTAAGTTTTTGAGGTGCCAGGCGACGGGGACGACACGACACAGGAGGACCATCAATAGTTTTAATATAATGCACGGTGCTGTGCTTGATGATTCTAGGTAGACCAGGTGGACGCGTGACATCAGGAAACTCAGTAAGTATGTGTGTTAAACTAGAGTTATTAGAAATAACGGTCTTGACACTGGATTGACTGGAGGATGCAATGGAAGTGGGGATAGATAACCCAGTGCTACCATCTAAGAGACATTTGCTTCGGCAGTCCGGTAATAAATTATAATGACTTAAAAAATCGGAGCCGATAATCGGTGTGTCAACATCCGCAATAACAAAATTCCAGTGGAAATCCCTGCGTAAACCTAGGTTAAGATGCAAAGATATGTTGCCATAGGTTTTAATAGAACTCCCATTCGCAGCGCTTAGATCAAAATCTGCAGAAGCACGACGGTTTTTTGCAAGACGCTTAGGAAAACAACAGAGATCCGAGCCAGTATCAACTAGATACTGGAGTTTCGAATGTTTATCTGTAACAAAAATACGGCGGCTTTGATGAGAACAATCAGTCGCCGCGTCTACTGACTGTGTTTCCTGTTTTCCGACGGCGAGGTGTCGGGTTGCCAGTTGCAGGGTTTGGTACATTTGGTTGCCCTGCTATTGAACCTTCTATGGTACCAACACATATCTGGATTTCTAGGTGAGGCACCGCGAGAACGCTGTCTAGATATTGATTTACTGCGTGAGCGACCGCGAGGATGCGAGTTGGTAAGAGATGCAACTTGCTTGCTTAAATCTTCCACTGTCTTTACTAAAGAATCCAGTACCGATGGTGCAGGCGCTGGCATCGCACAGGAGTACACCTGGTGGCTGGGTCCTGATATCTCTGTGATCTTGTCTGCGAGGTCTGCTATTTTGTCCAGACTCAGTTCAGTTTGCGAAGCTAAAATAGCCTGAATATTTTGAGGAAGACGGCGCATCCAAAGCTGGCGCAAAATATTTTCATCTGTAAGGGTGTTACCCGCTAACGAACGCAGATGACGCAGAAACTGCGATGGTCGCCTGTCTCCAAGCTCCTCTACACTAATAAGCTGGCGTACCCGCTGTTCCTCTGACATTGAAAGACGCCGTACTAACTCATCTTTTACCTTTTTATACCGTTGGCCTATGGGTGGGGGTCTGGTAATGATATCCTCAATCTCCCCAGCTAACTTTTCGTCTAATCTACTTATTACATAATTATATTTGGTATTATCACCAACAATACCCGCTATATCAAACTGAGCTTCTACCTGCCCAAACCATACTGCTGGTTTGTCAGGCCAAAAAGGTGGTAACTTGACAGCTACCTTGCATACCGCTTGCTCTTCAGACTTGAGTGTTGATTCTGATGTAGATCCAATATCAGTCAGTTTCTGCTGAAGAGCTGCATTCTCCAGTGTCAGCTGTTGTAATCGTTGTTCTAATTCCCTATCAGCCATTATACCACACGACCAAGCAAGATGAAATAATAAAAAAAATTTGTAGCTGTGAGAGAGGTGCAGTGGCAGATCACACGGTTAGTATACAGGTAAGCTAAACAGTAAACATATAAGTTGTCATATCAAATAGATATAAATATAACAAATAACAATATATGCACAATAATTTAGTTGAAGCGTTTTGTAAATGCGACAAATGACTCGTGAAAGGAAAAAACATCCAGACGATCGCGCTGCTGGCGCACCTGGCCCTGGAGCGACACGATTGGGGGCCGCACCTCGTCGTTGCGCCCTCGTCGCCCGTGCTCAACTGGGAGTGCGAGTCCAAAAAGTGGTCACGTCACGTCGGAAACTTCACATCACGTCGGGGGTCACCAATTATGGGATGTTCTATCTTATAATAAATCATAACCCATATTTAACTTTGTTCATTGGTTTATTCTTCACAAAACAAGTCATTAATTTATATTCTTATAGAAAAACCCATGGAAAAAAAATATACATATCTCACTCCTCTGAAGTCTCTCTTGAGTGACATTCGTTTTCTTCTTTTTATTAACCGCCGGTATTTGTGTTGCCACATACATCAAAATATGAAAGAAAGTACTACACAAACGCTACAGTTGTAAGTGATAAGAACATTTAATACCCTTACATTTTATAAATTGAGCCCTGGCTGATCATTATAATATCAAGCTAACATATTGTACTTTCTCCAATACTTACCGAAATACACTTATTTCATGTTAGTTCATAGGTTGTCATAATTTAAATAAGTTGATGGATTGTTAAGAGGAAAATTGTTTAACGGAAGCTGAATTTGTGCAACATATTATATGCTTAGAAACTTAGTATTTACCCTATTACATGAGCACAAATCTATGAAACATAGTAAAAGTATTATGTTTCATATATGTTTTTAGGGTCTCCAGAGTATGTATCTGATTTGTTACATACTATTTTAGGTGTATAAAGTGTTGCATATATCAAACTCTATTATTTTAGTACTTTTGAGACCTTGTCAATCCTGAATAATTTATTGTGTGTATTTTATAAAATTTATTGACAATTAACAAATTCCTTAATGAGATAAATTTGACAGAGAAGGCAATATCTTTCTTTCCAGTCTGAATTAAAATATATGTGAACTGTTACACGGGGCTCTTTAAAGACATCACTTAATCTATAATAATAATTTTAAAAAGTTTTTGAGTCAACGCAACTATGAAATGCTCAAGTATACCTTCATAAATTGTATAGGTATGTTAACTAAAGCTGGCGGCTTCAACACATTTACACTTTGTGCTTGTGTAGTGTCTGTGAATAAGCGCGAGACGTGATGTCAAACTGAAATACAATCATAAATACATCATGAATAGACTGTCCGTCGTGTATGAGTGGACTAAAATGTATAGCATGGCAAAAAAATCATATTTTGAAACAAACTGTTTGTGAAATTGCATTAGTGTGAGTACTGTGAACCCGCCAGCTTTCGATAACCGACCTATAGATATACATTCCATTTGTTTAGGTGCTATGTTGTCACAGCATACAAATGTGTGGTCAAATTATTTTATTTTATTTTACAATTTAATTAACACTGAATGTACAGAAAATATTGAAGTGGTGTCATCAGGTGTTGATATAAATAAATGACAAAAAATCTATGAAATTTATATTCGTTTTTATAACTAAAGTCAAGACTTGTTTGAGATTGAATCTTAATCTAAGACTGGCTTGATTCCTCACAATGTTGCCAAATTAATAATTGTGCATTTAAAATTGAAATATTGCTTTGGAACGTTTGGGCTGTGAGTTGCATGTGGTGCTGCTCTCATGCCATAATTATAATGAATATCATTACAAATTTGTATGTTGTCTGAAATTAAAAATCAAACATCAAATAAGATGTGTTAGGCAGGCCATGCATACTTCAGCTGTTACTTGACTTGTTTATTAATTCAACTTAGTTGCACCATTCAACGTTAAGATAACTTTTTGTTTAATATTACTTATATTCTTTTTAAACATTTACCACAGAAGAGTTTTAGTCTAGTCTATACAGGTGCTCACATTATGGGATTAATCAAAAGTCAATAGTAAAAAATGATTTATTCATATAGGAAACACAATGTGCACTTGTGAATGTCAAAAAATAATGGTCAGTGTACTCTGTTTTCGCACTTAGACTTTCATTAGGTCCGTTGTGCGTAACCCCAGCATGGGAACTTCTAGCATTAGAATAATATAGTCACAACAATATTATTTGATTAGAATTTAAATTTAAAAAAATTCATATCAACATCAACTCTTATGAATTTTAACCTCAGTTTAACCAAACAAATTCTTAATTATATGTTAATTAATTCCAGGAATGGGTGGAGGTGGAATGCCACCCGGTTTCTTCCCCAACTCCTCACTCCGGCCGTCACCACCAGCCCCACATCCAGGCTCTCAGCCATCACCCCACGGTCCACAGCCGCAGCTGATGGGCTCCGGACAACCGTTTATTGGACCATGGTATTCAGGCGGACCACGATCAGCTGTACGAATGGGAATGGGCAATGACTTTAATGGACCACCAGGTAGGAATGGAGAATCTTTAGTTTGCAGAATATAGTATAAAAATAAGTGTAGTGTCTTTATTGTGATTGATGAACTCTCAGCCCTGATTAACATATAATATGTGGCAATTGAAAAGCTGGTGTATATAATACTTTTCTTTGGTTTAGGATAGATAGCATACGGGTTCAATTATCTATGTAAATTTGTTTTTAATTCTGGCTGTGGGGAAATAACATTATAATTTAAATATGTATCTTATTTTTTAAAAGTTTTTATGTGTGTTTTTAGATCTTATGAATATGGTAAAAATTGATACATTTTTTAAATCATAAATTTTACTATTAATTTATTTTTTAAATGTTAATAAAAAATGTGCGTGCATACAAAGTACACATTTTCCGAGACTTAGAGGTAGAAAAAGGAAGATATTTTAGGAATTTAATTGTCATTAAAATAATAAAAACACGTGGTATTTTAATGTACATTTCGTCATTTGAGATCTCAATAAATTATTTTGCATAAAATATAAAATACTAATATTATATAAATTCTCTTTACGAAATTTTAATTTTAAAAATATAATTTCTATAAGGTAATTCGCCCTTCTCACTCTCTCTCAATCGCTCTCTCCCTTTTTTTCGACAAAAACGCTGCACATCTTCGTGACGTGCGCCTAAAGAAGTTTCATAAATCTTGTTTTCTCAGGACAAGGTATGATGGGCAATTCGTTGGAAAGGGGGGGTGCGGGAGGTGCTGGAATGCTCGGCGGGCCTCGTATGACACCTCCGCGACCTGGCATGGGGCCGATGAGTCCCGGGGCCTACGCTGCGGGTATGAGAGGCCCACCGCCTCAGGGAGCGGGTATGTAATTAATTACCATTGTTACAAAGTTAGTTTAGTTTAGTTAGTTTAACGGAATAATAGAAGACAATATTTAATTTTGGAAATGATACTTTTTTAATTTGGTAATACAATTTTAACAAATTTGGAATAACCAGTTTTTTAATTTGATTTTTTTTTTAATTATACTTTTTAAATTTGAAAATTTCACTTTTTTTTAGAATTGGGAAGTATCACTTTTTTTAATTTAAAAATTATAATTTTTTTTAATTGGGTAATACCACTTTTTTAATTTGAAAATTTCACTTTTTTTAAACTGGGAAATACCACTTATTTTAATTTGGAAATTTCACTTTTTTTTAAATTAGGAAATACCACTTTTTTATTTAGGAAATACCACTTTTTTAATTTGGAAATATCACTTTATTAATTTCGAAAGTACCATTTTTCTTAAATTTGAAAAAAACAAAATAATAAAAAAAATATCACGAAAATAGGAAAAAAAAATCCGCACTTTTTAATTTTAGAAATAACATTAAAATTTTGAAAATACTACTTTTTTAATTTTGGAAATACAATTTTAAAATTTATAATTTAATAAAATAATTATTATTATAAATATTTTTTAAAAATAAAATGTATTGAATGATGGTTCAGGCATGCCTCCAATGGGAATGGGGCCGCGGGGCGCATGGGCGGGCGGTAGTGGATCAGCCGGGGGCTCAGCCCCCCTTAATTACAGCGGCGGTTCGCCGGGGGCGTACGGGGCGCCGCCGGGGTCAAATGGACCCCCGGGGCCCCCGACACCCATAATGCCCAGCCCACAGGATTCATCGAACTCAGGTAAGTGATTTATTTGGAATCAGTTCTCTGTAAATTGGAATTGGCCGGAAATCTTTGGATGTTGTATTTGAAGTTATGTAGTAGCAATACTGATAGAGTCTAGCTAATGAAAGAGGATAATTGAATTATTTGAAAACTTTCGGATGGCAACACAGAATGTCATTGAATTTCTTAGGTTAGTATGATTTATTGTCTTGATACTTCATGCAATTACTCATTTTTATTTCATTTTTTTTCAAATAGTTAACAGGTATAATACGCCTAAACTTTGTATTATTGATTTTTTGGATTCTGATTTTGATTATTCCGAATAAAGTTGTGTTTTATAATAAATATAGTTTTAGTTTTCCATGCAATGCTAGTCATTTGAAGTATCAATAGTAAAAGACTAAATACGTATAGTATTTAATTTCATAAAAATACAGTTACTATCAATCTAAAAAATAATAAAATAAAATCAAGTATCAAGTAAGTTTAATCCACAAAATATATCAAACTTTTAGGGATACTATAAATTTTTTTTTGAATTTGCCGTGTTTTTTCGTTATCTTTAATTAGACAGACTACGCTATTACATTTGATATAATTCCTTTATTTAGAGAAACCTTAGTTAAGAGAAGAATTAAGAGGTATTGGTACACCAAAATAAGACAAAAGAAACTATCTTGGCTTGATAATGGATTGATGCCTTTGAGATGTGATGCTGGCTGAAAGCTCAGAATACTTGAACTGCGAAGCGCACCAATACATCGATTCTGACCCAACTCCGCATGAGGGGATGAGAACTTAGAGAAACTGATCGTGGTTGGCAAGGGAGCGTTCAAGTATTACGTAACGAATTTTGGGGGGGGGGGGGGGTGTTGTAAAACGTTACGATGCGGGGCGGGGATTGAATTACGCGTTATTGTTAATATTATTCGACTTTCCAGTACTGTACACCACATAATGGTAACTTTTAGGTATAAAGAGTCACTAGGTGGTCACGAAATGTTTTGCTATACTTGGTTACAGAAAAACGTTACGGCGCGTTACGGGGGGGGTTGTCAATAATCTCCAAAAATTGCGTGATGTAATACTTGATCGCGCCCCTAACAGAAGGCAAAAGATCACGTGGGCATTCACTGACCAGATGGACTGAACAAGTGAAAGAGTCATCGTAATTGAAACTGTACATAAGAGAGGGGCTGAACAGAAACCGATGGAAACAGGTAGGCTGTTCCTGATGCTTCCTTGCTGATCATGAAGCTCAGATATGAGCTGCCGATTGAAGAGAGAGGAGTTAAGAACAGTGTTGGCCTAGTGGCTTCAGCGTGCGACTCTCATCCATGAGGTCGTAGATTCAATACCTGTCTGTGCACCAATGGACTTTTGTGTGCATTTAACATCATATCATTTTTTCAATTATACGTTTATGTACTATTGAGAGCTTTGCTTACTTTTGCTGACAGGAGGAGGCCCAGACCTAAAAAGGTTGTAGCGCCAAAGATTTATTATGGTAATAAACAAGGTCGAAAAGTACTCTAAAGTGTGATTGAATTGTATTCATATTTTAAATATTGTTCGAACTTTGAAATGGTATGTTGTAGATCGTTGTCTATGGGCCACATTGACATTTGAAAGTTCATCTTTAGAAAGATGAAACGCGCCTTAAAAAAATTTGCTGCCATAGAATAATTTGGGCATTTAGAGATTTGACATATGTCAAAGCTAGTTACTTTTTGGTCCACGCGCTGACTTTACAACTTGACAGAGTAGCTCACGCTTCGCCACATGTCCTAATAGAAATTTGTTTGACGTGTGTCGCGTCTAACCGTTTGTATGATGCTACTGTTGAAACGTTTGCTAAAAAATTGTGCTTTTTGGGAATTTGGGCATCCATTTTTATTTGATAATTAACACTGGATGAATTATGGGGCCAGTATTTTTGTAACGTATTTTATGTAGATAAAGTAGGTACGGTTCTTACTGAGGCAATGTTGTGTAGTACAGAGATTGCCCTTATCTGTCAAATTGTATAAGTGTTTATTAAAATTGGTATATACGGCAATGTATTCAAGTAGAAAAAGGGAATGTATGCTATTTTGGTACAGCATACTCTAAAGCACAGTGCTACATCGAAATTTCCGGACTGTCAATGTCATACATCTAGATATCGGAATGTCAATGCGCGGAAGGGGGTTACAATATGTATACGATGATGAATACCGTCACGGGAGTCCTAACGGTGGAGTGTCCGTTTGCCGGCGATCAATACCCATGGTCGCAGCACCTCAGCCAACAGGCGAAGTGAAGGTTTCACAGACATATTTTTGAATGTAAATGTAAATTGAATCTACGTAGTTATAAAAATGAGATGACGCGAATTGGATCGTTAGTTTACAAATACAGTAGAAAGTTTAATTTATTTAGTAAGGCTTTCTAGAACGTCACTTAAACTTTGAAGAGCTGTCAAATAATTGTTTCTATTCGAAGTTTGACATATTTGACAGTGCTCTAGTAAAGGTTGTGACTCATGATGCCTTTTGGAATACGAGACGAAACTGCGGAGAGCGAGAGAAATGAGAACAATCGTAGGATTTTTTAAATCTTTTTTTCTTAAGTTCCTTACGCAATCTTGCCTCACACATCTGATGGCTGATGCGTAAGCTAATTTGTATTTGATTATGAATTGACAAAGTAATTTCTGTTTGCCTAAGTTGCCTGAAAATGTCAAAACCCATTGGACATAAAGATTTGTAAAAAACTATGACATTTGAATATATTGATTAAATAATTACTGTTTGTCTAAGTTGCCTGAAAATGTCAAAACCCATTTGACATAAAGATTTGTAAAAACTATAGTATTTGAACATATTGATGAAGTAATTACTGTTTGCCTAAGTTACCTGAAAATTTCAAAACCCATTTGACATAAATATTTGTAAAAACGATGGCGTTTGAACATATTTAGTCGTAGTAGAATCTGACCAACAACAAACTGTTTTAATTAATTCTTTTGTATTGTTCATGTATAACAGGATTAGGTGGTGTTGATGGTATGAAGTCGTCTCCGGGTGGCGTCGGTGGAGGAGGGCCGGGAACTCCCCGCGAGGACTCGGCCTCGGGAATGGGGGATTACAACTTAAGTAAGTGTTTTATGAAGTACTAGATGGCGCGTTTGTCAATTAAGCACTCTAGGTGATGAAAAGTATTATGATTTAGGGGCTTAGGGAGCGTTCAAGTATTACGTCACGCCATTTTCGGAGATTATTGACAAACCCCCCCCCCCATGTAACGCGCCGTAACGTTTCGTGACCACCCAGTGACCTTTTATACCTAAAAGTTACCATTATGTCATGTAAAGTACTGGAAAGTCGAAAATAATATTAACAATGACGCGTAATTCAATCCCCGCCCCGCATCGCAACGTTTACAAATAAATCCCCCCCCCCTCCCAAAATTCGTTACGTAATACTTGAACGCTCCCTTACCAGTGCGAACCAAAATATAAAAAAAAACCAGCGTGGTGACTCTGTAACTTCCAATTAGCGGCTATTAACTGAATATTGACAGAACAATGAAATTTTATAGAAAAATGTCGGAATCGCCATTGGAAGTTACGGAGAACATTCAGAAGTATGGAGATAATGGTAGAAAAATAAATACTACTCGGATATTAACTGGCAAAATGTCGTGGTAGTCCCCTAACCTCTCTAAGTTTGACATTTTGTTTGACAGTGCTCAAGAAACGTTTTGGAATATAGACCTGAGTTTTACAAGGTTGTTTTGGCTGGTCTTTGTTTGTTAAGGAGTTTAGGGTGATTTAGTGTCGGGACTCAGGCCATATTACTCCAATACTCCAGAATTAAGTCTCGACTCTGAGAGTGAGATTCAGAAACGAGACTTGACGATTTTGACATACAGAAATCAGACATCAGTTTCGTTTATCACTTAATGTTTGCGTTCACGCCTTATTAACTGCCAAAATATCCTTGTAACACTGCTGATGTTTTAAGCTCGGTCTGCTAAAGCTCTCAAAGCTCTTGATACTTAATAATGAACTATTTATTGATTTTAGCATTGCGAGCTTAGGGACCGTTCAAGTATTACGTAACGTATTTTGGGAGGGGAGGGGGTCCTTTTGTGAAACGTTACGATGCGGGGCGGGGAATAACTTACGCGTTATTGTTAATATTTTTTTCGACTTACACCACATAATAGTAACTAAAGAGTCACTAGGTGGTCACGAAACGTTTTGCTTTACTTGGGTACAGTACTGTACTTGGGTACTGAAAAACGTTACGGCGAGTTACATGGGGGGAGGGGGGTGTCAAAAATTGCGTTACGTAATACTTGAACGCTCCCTTACAAACAATTTGAAAATACCGTCCTAATAGGCTAAGTAGACTAGGTGTTGGCGTAAAGTCGTGTTATGTATATAATCTTGCCATTGCAATTTGCGCCATCTGTTGCTCTGATTTAGAAACTCATTGTAAAGTGTCGTGTGACATTAATTGACATTTGTAAACAACATATGTAAATACGATTTGACATAATTTTGTTCATTTTAAATTGAATTGTAAAAGTACATTAAAACTTATATTTTGAAACTTTTGTTTTATTTTGTAATGTACTTCCAAATTTAAAATATTTCAATTAAATTCATAATTATTGCCACCGAATGATATGGACGCAAGCTCGTACTCCAGGACGTGTCGTTTTGACATTTGTGACAGTTGCTGTTTTGACATACGTTCTGGGGTATGGGCCTTCGAATTCAGAGCATCAGATGATAATTTAAAACAGGTGGTGTTGTTGATTTCTGATTGAAAGGTTTCGGTGGGCCCGGCGGGGATCAAAGTGACCAGACGGAATCGGCCGCCATTTTGAAAATTAAAGAGAGCATGCAAGAGGAGGCGAAGCGATTCGAAAAGGACCCAGATCACCCAGACTACTTTATGCAGTGAGCGGGGTTCGACGTAACATACCGGAATTATACATTGACTCGTAATGGCGCCAACTGTCAACTGTCAGATGTCGGTGACGTGAAGTCTCGTTTCAATGTGTGCGTCACGTTAGCGTAGAGTTATTTTTGAATATCGAATTGAAATTACGCGGCTCTAAGTAAAGTTTTCGAAATTTGAATTTGGCGCCATTTCAAGCGAGTCCGATCTCAGAAATGGGAGACCGGTATGTTGGCAACCCCGCGCGATCCGATTGGCGCGTTTATTAATTTTAGTGCACCGTTTTCTATATTTGAATTTTGGCGGTTTGTCAGCGTTATGACATGCGAGCTTCCTGTCATGAAAGTTTGGAATAGGAACGTCTAGTATTTTCGACCTGTTCTAAATGGTTTCATACTTTTTTATTGTTGCATAACGGTCAATCTGCCAAAATATAGCACAGTAGATATATGTATTGATATTGGCTACTGTTTAATATACAAGGAACATAGTATTCAGCTAGCCTAGCACGAATTCAATCACGATATTGACGATTAAGCGAAACGATTCGCGCTGTTTTATTCTATTTAGTTCGTGCTAGGACTTCAATCAAATCATTTGCAATTTTATTTATTATGTCGACGATTTTTGTTTCGCAGTTGAAGTTCGAAATTTGAATTTTTATGGACTGGCAGTTTAGGAAATTTTTTTTTCGTCGCCATCTTGTAAATTCTTTATTCAAATTGTCGTGCGCAATAGTGATGTTGTTTATACATGTCGATATTAATTTTATTTCGAATATATGTTTTTATATAGAATTAATTTAAATATATTGTGTATTAATACATTAGTATTGCTTGAATGGTTTTTCGATGTTTTAACATTATTTTTTTATATTGACAACGGTTTTTAGCCAAGATTACTTAATTCCATATTTATTTTAAGTAAAGATTTTTCAGATATATTAATTTAATAAGAATTAATTTTGTAATCAATTTAGTGTTATCGGCTCTTTATTTGCTTAAAAAATATTTGATTTTGGTTCTAATGTGTTTTTCACGAACACTTGGTTATTTAAACGCAAAACTGAAAGAAAATGTATCACATCTTCCATTTTTAATATAAATTATTTTAGCTTTTGTTTAAGATATAATGTTCCTAGATTCGTATTTTTATTTTTAAGTTCCATTGGTTGCCGAACTTCAGGGAGAGTTCTTTTCATATGGCTAAAAATCAGCTTTTAGGACAAGACGTTGACGTATGGGACCTAAAATCGACTCTTGCGCCGCAAGTAAAAGTGGGGAAAGAATAGAGGCCCAACAAAAATGGGGGTTCAGGATGACTGCGCTTTATGGGTGTCCCGTAGGTTCGTTTGCCTTAAAAAAAAGATGTACATTTCTGATAATTCCCAAAGCGAAATGTGTTTATGAAAATATGCATTTATTCATAAATTATTATAATAATATAGATGTAGTGCGGGCGACCAATTACAGGAATTGATTTTGTGTCCAACCTTTGGGAGTCCGCGGAAGCGTTTTTATGGAATTTTGTACTAAAATTTCATTTCAATCCGGTATTTAAGTTTTTTTTTCGGGGTGTATGGAAATTTGTATAAAATAGGTTATTATAGAGATTTTTCGGTGAGGTAGCGTCTAAGTTAGGGCTCCGCCCTGTCCATAGTGCGCAAGTTTTGGGTCCTCGGCTTCGAATGAAATTCGTATTTGGAATCGCAAAGTATCGATAAATGTTTACGAGTGTACATCACTAGTTTTGTCATGGATTTGTAAATATTTTTGTTTTTTTCTCTTTGTTGCCAGGACCGAAAAATTGTTGAAACGTGCAGTGTTTATAGATTAAGTTAGCGTAAAATAGATCGATAAATTGCAAATGGACATGAAATTTTTTTAAAATGGAATTTCTATTGGTTTTTTTATTTAATATATGTAGTGTGATTGTATGTTAAAATATAGTTTAGCTATTGTGAGGGTACTTAAGACATTTTTTTTAATACAGTCCATAGACAAGTATATGTTGCTATGTAAATTTCACAAGGGGATAGCGTTTTTAAAATCCTTTCTAAAATCTCCAAAATGGCGCTAAGCTAAATCTATCGCAATATATTCCGATATTAAAGCGTGAATAGCACACAATTCTGTTTAAACAGCGCATAATATAACATAGACTATCTCACCTGTCTATGACGCAACTGGAAATGTCAAACGCGTCAGCTGTCAACGCGCGAATTGTCACACAGGCGCGGGAAAATGGTAGTTAGTGGTTTGAGCAGTTGTCAAATTGAATATTACGAAACAATTTAATATTTTTCTTTATTATTAGTTTAGATGTCTTACGCCAACAATAGTTTTACTATATTATGTTTAATTTCGATTTAGGTAAATGAATTATTTTTTCTTATCGATGTACTGTTTATATACTTACATAAATAGTTATTATATATTGATTGGTCGTTTTATTTTTAAACCCAAAAGAAAGCCTGCAATATGGTCTAATGTTGCCCATGGAATACTGTCTGAAGGAATTCATGTTTTTGAAGTGAAACTTGTTTAGGTGCATGAGGGTAATTTTACGGAGCGTCACGAAGATGTGCAGCGTTTTGTCGATTTTTTTTCTTTAATAAAGATGTGCTAGTGTAATATTGTGGTGCAATTATTCATACTTGATCACCGATCATCATCATTATTATTTTATTAAGTAACTAAATTACCATTTTTTGTTGGTTTTTAATAAGGGCGCAGAACCAAACCCTTTTTTGCTAAGACCCAGTTGGCTATTTTAGAAAATGTGGACATAAGTTAGCAATTATGATAATGAATTTGTTATATTATTTGGTAAGTACCATATTTATGGTGGTATTTCTATACACACAACAACTAATTTTAGTTCTGGTTTTTAATAAGCCTTATTATTCATTATTATAGAAAGACTGGCAAAATTAAATTATGGGATTTGGGCAGCTTAATTACTCAATAATTAATTTACAAAGAAGTTTCACTCCTTACTCCTCCGTACTTTGTACGCATGTACTTTTTTATTTTTTATGTAATAGGAGGCAAACGGGCAGGAGTCTCACCTGATGTTAAGTGATGCAAAACGTCTCTCTCTCTTTTCTCTGATTTTCTCTCTTTTTTTTCTCTCCTGGGTGCGACCGACAGTCTCTTGTGCAGACGAATCACTCACGTAGGCAGTGAGATCGCTCCGTGAAGCGAAGTGCCAAGGAAGCTTGTGAGCTTTTGAAGGAGATAGGCTGGCTTAATTGGCCAGGACTATACGTATAACTAACCAAATGGGCGTCTAAGTTCGGAAACTGAGTACACATTAGATACATTACTAAGTTATGTATGAAAACGAAATAAAATGACAGAGCTATTTTTAGCTACATTTATGATGAGCTTCATTTATTTTCTAAATATTTTGACATTTATAAACATTCTGGTCAGTGTTGCCCAAATGCAAGACCAAGACGAGACATAGGCCAGTCTTGGTATTGCGTTCTCAGTCTTGGTATTGCAAGTCTTGCAAATACCTATTAGCCTATTATTATAATATTCATGTGTATGTTTAAAACGTAACAAACAGGTTTTTAATTATTTAAAAAACTGGTGTTAGTTAAAATCTGTTAAAATAATTAACTGTTGAAATCGAGCTTTCGTCAACTGTCATTTTCATACAAAGGTCTATTCCACAGACACCGATCCGTACTTTTACAACATTTGGTTTAAGATTACTATCTCAGATGGTGCATTGTGGATTGAGATAGGTTATTGGGTTCGGGCGTTAATAACATCTCAGTTTGTCTTAACTGCAAGACGCAAGAGTCTTGCAGGCGTAAGTCTTGTCTTGCTCAAGTCTTGATCTTGCTACAATAAGGCGGGTCTTGGTCTAGAGAAATGCAAGAACAAGACCAAGACGGGCAACACTAATTCTGGTAAATCACTTAAAATTAAATTACAGTTTTAGTCAAATATTTGGTTAAAATCACACACGAAACAGTTTAGCAAAAAAGCATTTTTTTTTTAGACAATTCACATCAATTGACCTAGTCCCATGCTAAGCTGGTGAAGCTTGTGTTATGGGTACTAGGCAACGGATATACATACATATTATAGATAGACATATTTTTTTTTTTCTGCGGTTATTTGCAATCAGCCCCAAGGCTATGAGCAAATTTTTTCTGTGGTGCTGTCATGTGGAGTGACTTCCCATTGGAAGCATCTACTCATCTTCTGTCTAGAGCTACTGCCGGTCTTCTAGCTCTAGAATATGGTGACGTTTTAGTCGACTCACATACTGTCTAAAGGTGAGTTGGCGAGCAAGTGTATTCGGGTGACAGCTTAGCCGCTCTTTGTACTTAGCTGCCAGTCTCCGGATTTCTTCTTTGATTGTTCTTATGTTGAGGTGCTCGTGAACTTCGTTGTTTGTAATGTACCAGGGTACTTTTGCAACTGCTCTTAGGATCTTGTTCTGTTGTCGCTGGAGTATGTTTATGTTGGTATCACTTGCGCTGCCCCATAGTTGGAGGCCATATGTCCAAATGGGCTTAAGGATGACTTTATATATAAGAAGTTTGTTATCTAGAGAAAGTCTTGAGTTTCTACCTAGCATCCAGTAAAGGCTGTTGTACTTTAGCTGTAGCTCCTGCTTTTTACATTTGATGTGGTGCCTCCACGTTAATCCACGATCAATGTGTAAGCCAAGATATCTTACATGGTCGCTGTGGGGCAGAATACATTGGTCCAACTTTACAGGTGGGCAGTCTCCTCTTCTAAGGGTGAAGGTCACGTGTACTGACTTCGCGGCACTAGCTTTTATTTTCCATTTTTGCAGCCATTCGTTAACTTTGTCAAGGCCTTTCTGCAAGTCCTCTGATGCAAGTCCTGGGTCTTTATTGCTTGCTAATATAGCGGTGTCGTCTGCAAATGTTGCTGTGGTTATTCCTGGCAATAGCGGCAGGTCAGCAGTGTACAACGTGTAGAGCATGGGGCCGAGAACAGATCCTTGTGGTACCCCGGCATCAATGTTTTGAAATTCCGAAGTGGCGTCACCTTCTTTTACATAAAATATGCGATCCTCTAGGTAAGATTTGAATATTGGAAAGTAAGAGTGGGAAATATTCTGCTTGATCTTACATAGCAGGCCTTTGTGCCAGACCTTGTCAAATGCTTGTTGGATATCCAGAAATGCTGATGAGCAGTATTCCCTTTGTTCTAAGGACTTTCTTATGGCGTCACATACTCTGTGAGCTTGTTCCACTGTGCCATGGTATTGTCTGAAGCCGAATTGATGATCTGGTATTACTTTGCGCTCCACAAGGCTTGGCACAATTCTACGAAGTATTGTCTTTTCCAATACCTTGGAAAGAGTAGGCAACAGACTGATTGGTCGGTAGGATGTTTTTTCGGTCATCAGTTTGCCAGCCTTATAAATCATGATGATTTCTGAGATTTTCCACGCCACTGGGAAGTAGCCTATTCGTAACATAGCATTGAAGAGTATAGTGATGAAGATCATAGCCTTTCTCGGTAGTTCCATCAATACTTCTTTAGTTATCAGGTCGTAACCTGGTGCCTTTTTACTGTCCAGGCATTTGATAGTTTTTATGACTTCTGCAGGCGACACAGGTCTAGGGGGATGATCCATTTGAAGGTCTTGATTTAGAACTTGGTCAACATATTCATCTGATGAGTTGTCCGGTGTTACATTAGGTTTAAAGGAGCTTGTTAGATAGTTCGCAAACAAGTCCGCTTTGTCCTGGCTCGTTCTGGCCCAGCCGTTTTCCTTTTTAATTGGGGCTTTTGATTTGTTAGGTTGGCTACAAGAACGGGTGATTTTCCAGAGCGAATAGTTGCTGGCCTTAGTAGCGGTTAGAGACTCCAACTTTGCTTGCATTGTTAAGTCATTAACATTCTTTATAGCTTCCTTCAATTCTACAATGGCTTTATTAAGGGCTGTCTTGTCTTGTGGATGACGACTCAGTTGCCAAACTCTGCGCAATCTGCGTTTCTCCTGAATCATCATCTTTATTTCCAATGGTATGTTTGTGTGCTGGTTTTTGTGTTCAGTAGTAGGCGTGCTTCTCCACGCAGCAGCTTGTATGAGATTAGTAAACTGCGCTAGTGCTGTTTCAATTTCCTCTGCTTCTTTAAGTCTGACATTTAGGTTAAGGTTTTCATCTATGTGTTCCCTGAAGGAAGGCCAATCAGTATGCTGGTTATATAATCTTATCGGTCTCTCGACTTCAATTATAGTGGAGCTGACAGTTAATAAGACTGGAGTGTGATCAGATGAACCATCAGCACATGATTCGATCTTCATGTATTGTTTAGAGAGTCCTTTTGTTAGGAAGAAATCGAGGATGTCCGGGATTCGATTGTGATCAGCTGGCCAGTTGGTAGGTTCTGATGGAGCAATTATGTTTAGGTGATTTGTATCGATGCTCAACATCAATTGTCTTCCCCTAGTTGTTATTAATCTTGACCCCCAATGCACATGTTTGGAGTTCCAGTCGCCTCCTGTTATAAAGCGATTGCCTAGAGTCGAGAAGAAATGAGAGAACAGGTCGGCGTCTATTCGATGTTTTGGTGGACAGTAAACAGCTGAGACATTAAAGTATCCACCTCTGTCTTGTATTGCGACCGTAGTGGCTTGTATTTGCTCGGTTCTATATTCAGGCAGTAGATGGTGCTTTATTTTGTTTCTAATAACTATAGCTGATCCTGCATGACCTGTTCCATCTGGGTGGTTCGTGGTGTATATCTGGAACCCTTTAATTTTGACAGTGGTTTTGTTTGTGCAGTGTGCTTCCGATATTAGGACTATGTCTAGCTTGTGCTCAGTTATTAGTATCTCGAGTTCATTTGTATTGGGTGTACCATTTATGTTCCAGGTCGCCAGTCTTAACCCAAGGCCGGTTAGCCTTGTAGTTTGGTTATGAGCGTAGTCATGAGACTCATTAGAGTACTCATTTGTTGTAATATTAAGTCAAATTTCTCATTTTGTTTGGTGAGGAGAGTTTCTAAAAATGTTTTGTCTGGAACTTTTCTAGCAGCTCCCACGTAAGAGAGTGGTTCGTTTTCCTTACCAATGAAGGAAGATTGTTGGGCAGTGTTTCTTGGAGCGTTTACGGCTTGAATCGTGTTTTCTTTTGCGGTAATGTGTCTGTCAGTTCTTTGATGGCCATATTTGTTAGTTTTTCTAGCAAGAATTTCTCTGTATACTTCACAACCCTTATAGTTCGCCGGGTGTGAGCCATTACATAGTGCACATTGGGCGGGTGTATTTCTATCCCGCTTTGGACAGTCTGAGGTTTTATGTGCTTGCGCACACTTCACGCAGCGGAAAGGTCTCATGCAGTAGTTCTTTGTGTGTCCATATTGCTGACACCGTTGGCACTGTACTATTGAGTTTTTCTTTTTGGGATCCTCTATGGTTACAGATTGGTGGTAGATGTATTTAATTTCTTTAGCTGCCTTATTGTTGTGGCTAGGTAGGAGATTAACAAAGAATGTTGAGGTAGGTTTTTTTTCTGGGCCATATCTGGAATTAATAATTTCCCCGACCACAGTATTTCCAGTTTTTCCAATTTCATCCTTTATCTCGCTTATAGGTGTTGTGTGGTGAAGATTCCGAATGACAATACGACAGGGTCGTTCTTCCTTTTTGTTAAATGTGTGACCAATTAAGCCACTAACACGGAATTTAGTGATGATTTTTTTGTAGGCCCAGAGGCCTAGATACAGATATCTAGGGTGTTGATTCTTAGTTGGTTTCTGTTCATTATCCGAAATGTAAATGAGCTTTTATCTGTAACTGTTTCCACGAGTTCCGTTAATTTATTGACATCTTCTATGCCATATAATATTATGGGTGGAGGCTTGCTGGGTTTTTTTTCCACTGGTTTTTTTGTTGTAGTGGGTTCTTCCATTAGGTCAATTGTTAGTTGACTGAACATATTGCTGGTGGTTATATTCTCTGGAGAGTCACTGACTTTTTTTCGTTTTGGATTTCTCGTGCTTGGTACTCTTTGCCAAGACGGGGGGCATGGAGTGCCTTGCTGGCTTGGTGCATTTTGCATGGTCGTGTCTCTCGGTAGTTCTGTCACGGTTTGTGAGCTTTCTGGAGGGTTACTTCCTAAGGAATTGCTTCTGGGCCTGGTGACGAACAAGCTGCGGTGAATGTCCTGCTGGATTAACTTTTTCCTTGGGCCACTCATTTTATTATACGATCACTGTTGTGTAAAATAGTTTATCATATAATGTAAGCACCCCTATTTTTGTGGTATGACTCCCAGATAAAGCACATTTTTTTATTATTATTATTAATTTTTTTTTTTTATTTTTTGTTTTATATTTTTTATATATATATATTTTTTTATTATTATTATATTTTTTTTATTTTTTTTGTGCTCTGGTATATATACAGATAGACAGGTAGATAGACATATAAATACATATTTAAACACCCAAGACCTAAGCACAACACCAAATGCTCATCACATCGATGTTCGTCTCAGCCGGGGATCGAACCCGGGACCCATGGTTTCGCAGTCAGGGGTACTAACCACTAGACCAATGAGTCGTCTAATTTCGTCTGCATTAAAATCACTGTAATATTTAAATGTTTTAAAAGAACTGTCACCTTCTGCTTTTAGTTGCAGCTCCGTCGATTTAAAAGTATCTGAACTAGCATCCAGGCTGCCATTGGGCGGTTTGTTTTTGTTATGTAAAAAAACGTGTGTGTATTTATGTAGATACACTCGTTAGAAGTTATACTTCTTTGGCGTAATATTCGAGGACTTTAGAGGGGCCTTTTCGAATTGCATTTTTCTTGTCCATTTTATACACGCTTTATATTAGCTTCACCTGTATGTATGTATGTATGTAACCGACTCCTTCGGACTCGATTTTGACCCACTTTTAACGGACAGATTTAATTCAAACTTTGCGCACCTGTCAAAGATCGATGACAATGCAATAATCCGAAAAAAAAAATGAAAAAATATTTACTAAAAAATAAATAATGGTATTATTGTGAAAAAGCGTGGGTTGCTCGATAGACGCAAAATATGGCACAGAGCGCCCCACGCTTTTTCACAATAAAACCAGTATTTTTTGTTCATTACCATTTTCAGCCTAAATTAGGAATTATTTTTCACTTTTTAGTTTGATGTGCTTTAAAAGCGTGTTTTTTAGTTTTTTTAAACTATTATTTATTACTTGTCACTTCCAATCGTAACGATATAATATGTACTAATCATGATATTTTACAATAAACACTATGTTTTTTTATCACTTTGGAACGGGTTTTCTCGTATAGAAATCGTTATTTTGGTTTAAATAAACACGACTCTGAAAAACACTACGCCGTGACAATGCAACTTGTCGATAAAACAGAGCAAGCGCCAACTAGCGGCCCAGACTGTTTTACCGAAGTTTGAATAGATATTCAGGGTGTCGATTTTTGTGACGGTGTGTGCACGCATCGTAAAAATTTACTCTCATCAACTTTCCCTAACGCGCCAAAAGAAGTATAACTTCAACAACACAATATTTAATAATGAATATGACTAATGCTACAAATGAAACCAAATTAGATTGCTAATATTAGATTAAACTCGTTGTTAGCTTATACTTAAAGTAATCATAGTACTGAAGCATAATTTCTAAAGGGCGAATACATGGTTTTAAACCTGCCTTGCGATTCTGTAACTCACTTTTCGAACTCACACAGCGGGTTTCGCATAAACTTCAAGCCCACCTTTCTGAATGCCAAATCATAAAATGACTGCTTCACGACTGATTTGAGAGCGACCGCCGTTGCGAAAACCGCTGTGTGAGTTCGAAAAGTGAGTTACAGAATCGCAAGGCTGAGGTGGAAACTGTTAACTTACCGATAAACTCGGAGTTTTAGAGACCCGGTTTGTTTTGATTTCACCGAAAGGCTGTTTTGAGAGGATTAGGATTTAAATGTAAAATATAAATGGCCAAAATCCTAAAAGAGATATTTGTGTCTAGCCAATTTACAATTAGTATAACTTTTGACAGCTGTTGCCAAAATCTGTCAGCCTTTGTCAAGTAGGCGATCAACCTGTGTCTGTCACTTGTTTTCTTTCACCGTATCAGACTGAAATGCTAAGACAATTTGTATTTTGAAGTGAAATTCTTTAGAATTGTGATTTCAAACCGGATGCAACGGAAAAAGCTACAGTAAAAAGAGACAGACACATAAATTAATAGGATTTGGCGTGGGAGAGAGTGAGATAGGAGGCATTATACAATGTATAAACTTTCAATTAGTGTGTATTTGAACATTTTCTGAAATAAAAAAACAGATTTGATGAAAATTAAATATGTAAGTCAAGTAAGTAGTTTAATTATAAAATTAGATTATTTATTTATAAATCATTAGTTATAGAAACTTTTTGAAGTGAAAACTTCGTACTACACTTAATTAAAAGTTTATACACTGTATAATGCTTCCTATCTCATTTTCTCCCACGTTGGATCTTGTGAATTTATTTCAAACTTTTATTATTTTAGTTTTTACCAAATTAAAGATTGATATTAAAGTTATAAATAAAAATGTAACATTAAAATATATTTTTTTAAAGAAAAGATCGTACATTTAGATAGAGAAAAAGTCTAATTTACATATTTTAATTATAAAAACTTTGTTTTTGAAGGTTTCACTTCTACCACGTGTGAATTGGACACATGATTTTTTTATTTTTAAGTATTTTACGTAAACAAAGCATCAGAAGGATAGTATACACCCTGCCTTTGATATGCAAGTGGTGTGTTTCCCACGATTTCCTTTGAAAATCCCGTATGGGTGAATAATGGGTACAGTCGTGGACATAAGTGTGCTCACAACACAGCCGAATTAGGTATATAAATTGAATTATTTTTATTGTTTCCTTATATTTGGCTATATATTTAGTATTAATGTTCTTTATATATAAGTTATGACTGTAGGAATACGAAATAAATAAAAAAAATACCTGATTCATGACACATTTAAAAACGTAAAAAAACTTTGGCGTAACGAGATAAAAATCTTAAAAAAAAAATTATTCAACGTTTGTAAAATCGACACCAACAATAGAAACAAGGTATTTAATACATGAAAGTTTTATTTATTTATTTATTACCACTTCGTTGCATATACATTAATATAGTACAATTGACATAATTAAATAAAAAGGAGAGCAACTGGCGGCCTTATCTCTTCCAGGCAACCACTGTGAGAAAAAAAAAGTATTAAATTACATAAGTAGGTACGGTAGGCAAGAAGTGCAAAAATACATGTATTACATATAGTTGTTCAGAAAAAGAAACTAAACAGGAACAAAAAACAAACTAAACTAATAAAGGATACATGAAAAAAATAATAATAATGATAGAATCATTACAATTTAATTTAAGATCAGTCTCACGTCAGTTAGTA
The DNA here is from genome assembly GCF_905475465.1 of Pieris napi. Taxonomy (NCBI): domain Eukaryota; kingdom Metazoa; phylum Arthropoda; class Insecta; order Lepidoptera; family Pieridae; genus Pieris; species Pieris napi. Next base: position 1,330,238 of record NC_062251.1, on the reverse strand, counting down.
GGTATTATTAAAGTTATTATGACGTATTATCTAGTTAAATAGAGTTTATTTAAATATCACAAAAATGATTTCTACATACCTATCTAATTAAAGAAATGGACATTTTTTATTTTAGCATGCAACTTATATTGATATTTATTATTTAATTCACGGCCATTGCATTGGTTGGAGTTCAGTAGATTGTGACAAGAGGCTTATGATAGCTAAAGTATGATTCAAATATTCGCGTAGAAACATTGTCTAAATATCGTACAAATACAGCATCAATCATTGTATAATAAAAAACTAAAATGTTCACTATAACTAACTTCAGGGTGTCGGTTTTTTGTGACGGTGTGCGTGCGCATCGTATTAATTTACTCTCATAATTTTTCCTAACGCGCCAAAAGATGTATAACTTCAAAAATTTTCATTGTCTTGAAAATAAACTCCATAAATAGATATAACTGCGCGAGTGTACACACGAATAATTAATGAAAATCACTGTTTGCTTTGTTTAACGAAACTAACCCTTCACTTTAATATTTGATTACTCTGTTATTACATTATATCATGTCATATTTGTTTTGGCGCCATTTTTCATCCGTCACTTTTGCCGCTTTCTTCTAAGGAGTTTCTAGTCTTTTTTATAAACGCCATCAAAGAGTTTTTAATCGACTTTTTGTGCTAGTCTGTGACGCGATGTCTTAAACATGTTTGAGAAATTGCGTATAATTTTCTATGTTTGTTTAATGTTATTAATTCCGTATTTATTACAAGAATATATTACAGTGATTCTTATTAATAAAGTCGGCCGTTGCAATACTTGTAGGGCTTGTGGAAATTGAGATGGAGATTTATTTTTTATTGTTATTTATTTTTTTGTTTAATCTATGTTGCGTCGCGTCTGAGGCTAGTCTTAAGTACAGTAAGTATCTAAGTTTATTACGCATACTTAAAATAGTTTAACAGATGTAACGATACCTATAATCTTCGACTACAAATGAATGCGATGACGTCACACGTTAAAACGCGGTGACGAAGTAATTCCAACTAAGTATAATATATACCTACAACTTCTCGACTTTAGCCACCCTCTTCCTGACAGAAACCCCGATATGTATTAACCAATTAAAAGCCGCCCTTGCAATGCAAAGTCAAAACAGATTAGGGTAAAAAAAGCCGAGGTCCAAACCTCGTAGGAGACGCCATTGCACTACTCGCGAGAAAAGCCCGTACACTCGCCAAAACAGTCCGAGGCCCGAGCTGAGTTGTAAAGGCCCTTAAGGCCAACAGCGACATGCCTTGCGTCCAGTTAGGTAGAGCTAGGTCTAGTTAGTCAGGATGTTGAGGTTCTCCGTTCTTCCTTCTAAGCAAAACATCCTTCCTACACACGGGACTTAGGATCCTCCAAGAAAAGAGCGTACTATTTCTTAAAAGGCCGGCAACGCACTCGCGAGCTCTCTGGCATCGAGTGTCCATGGGCGGTAGGTTTTACCGTATTAATTCGACTTAGGGTCCTTCAAGAAAAGAGCGTACCAATTCTTAAAAGGCCGGTGACGCACTCGCGAGCCCTCTGTTATTCAGTGTACATGGGCGGTAGGTAATTTCGAATTAATTCGACTTGGGGTCCTTAAAGAAAAGAGCGTACCAATTCTTAAAAGGCCGGCAACGCACTCGCGAGCTCTCTGGCATCGAGTGTCTATGGGCGGTAGGTTTTCCGTATTAATTCGACTTAAGGTCCTTCAAGAAAAGAGCGTACCAATTCTTAAAAGGCCGGCAACGCACTCGCGAGCTCTGGCATCGAGTGTCCATGGGCGGTAGGTTTTACCGTATTAATTCGACTTAGGGTCCTTCAAGAAAAGAGCGTACCAATTCTTAAAAGGCCGGCGACGCACTCGCGAGCCCTCTGTTATTGAGTGTACATGGGCGGTAGGTAATTTCGAATTAACTCGACTTAGGGTCCTTCAAGAAAAGAGCGTACCAATTCATAAAAGACCGGCGACGCACTCGCGAGCCCACTGTTATTGAGTGTACATGGGCGGTATGTATTTTTGAATTAATTTGACTTAGGGTCCTTAAAGAAAAGAGCGTACCAATTCTTAAAAGGCCGTCAACGCACTCGCGAGCCCTCTGGTATTGAGTGTACATGGGCGGCGGTATCACTTAACATCAGATCCTCCTGCCAGTATATAATTGTTATTTTTTTATTATTAAAATAAGTGCAAAAATGTATTAAATCTAAACAAAACTGTTCTTCGATTTTGATTTCTTTTTCCTTAAATGTAGTGTCTATATATTTTTTAGTATTCATCCTTGAAAAACACGATGTCGATGTACCGGAACAAATTGCCACAGCAATCAAAACAATTGAGAAAGCAAAACCAGGACTCCGTGTTGGTGATGACATCATATTTCTAGACAGAGAAAACGAAGAAGATGCATATAACCAACGTAAATATCTTCCAACACACAAATACACACAATTTACAATATTCTTAACCTAACCTAACCTAACCTTATTTTTTTTTTTTTTTATCCTGGGGAAACCCGATTACGGGCGCCCGCGCCTGGGCAAATTGTTAAATGGCGCGGGGAGTGTGGGGGTCAAGGTCATAAAGCGATGACCCCGTACCCACTAAAACCACCAGGGCCCACTGTTCGCTATGGGACGAGGCCGAACAGCTAGGCCTTTTCACCGCGCCCCGTCCAGCGAATGCCGCTTACGCGACTCTCATAGACCTTTTTTTTTTTTTTTTTTTTTTTTTTTTTTTTTTACCTGGGGAAACCCGCTTACGGGCCCCCGCGCCTGGGCAAAGTGTGAGTGGCGCGGGGAGTGTGGGGGTCAAGGTCATAAAAAGCGATGACCCCATACCCACTAAAACCACCAGGGCCCAATCCGTAGCGTGTCTGTAGCTGGGTCGTGGTAATAGCCTTTTCAGGCCTGAACCCACTTTCCAGCTTGCGCATGCTGCGTGGCGCCAATTAGCGCGCAGCACTCCTAATAAAAAGCCCTATATATCTCTGTATGACGTCAGCGACGCAGAAAGTCGCGACGGCTACGCGCGGTACGTTTCTTCCTTAAAGGCGGCGCCGTAGGGTCAGCCTCCCGGGCTCGCTCGCTGGTTTCTTTCGCCTGCAGGACAGCCTCGGCGAAGGCTTCGACCGCCTGCCAGGCTCGTCTATCCCTTACCATGACGGACACTAAATTTGGGAGTGTCAAGTCGGTCACATTTATTGAGGAGAGCAGAGCGCTCCTCTCGGACTCCCACGCTGGACACTCCTCCAGAGTATGCTGCGGCGTGTCATTTTGACACCCGCAGTGGTGGCAAAGGGGGTTTGCCTCTCGGCGAGCCACCTGGCAAAGGTATTTGCCAAAGCATCCGTGTCCAGTTAGTAGCTGGATCAGGTGGTATCTCAGTGACCCCCATCGTCTGTCAAGCCATTCTTTGAGGACGGGCCGTATGGCCTCGAGGGTCCACAGGCCCGCGCTTGCATTTGTCAGATCGGCACTCCAGTTTCGTATCGCGACTTCGTGCGATTCAGTTCGCCACTGCTTAGTTACCTCGAAGGGCGGCTCTTCTCCGCGCCCCCGCCAGTGGTTTCTCCTCCAGTAAACATCGGCTAGTGCTACCGCATCGTGGTACCAAGGGCATGTTCCTGCTATCACACAAACTGCGTCAAAGGAAACGGTGCGGTATGCTCTTGCCACACGCAATGAAATCGTGCGTTGCGTCCGTCTGATCAGCGCCTTATTCTGCGTGTTAAGGCCCGTTGCATTCGCCCATATTGGGCAGCCGTATAGGGCTTTCGCTCTGACGATACCGGCGAATAACTTTCGGCACGATTCACGCGGCCCGCCAATGTTGGGCATGATGCGACTCAGCGCCATGGCTGTCGCTTCCAGTTTCGGCGTCAATTCTATGAAATGATTCTTGAACGACCATTTGGGGTCAAGCAATAGGCCCAGGTATTTAAGCCGCATTCCTATATCAATCGGGACCCCTCCAACGACGATTTGGGCGTCCGGGGGGCGAGATCTCCGGGGGCCGTAGAAGGCAATGGCCTCTGATTTTTTAAGGGCGACACGCAAGCCCAAACTACGAATGCGACCCACTATCTGCGCAACGCCTGCTGTCGCTCTGAGGGAAGCCTCCCTAAAAGAGTCGCCGGAAGCCACGACGAGTGTGTCGTCCGCGTAGCATAAAACTTGCACACCACGAATCAGCACCCCCCTCAAGACCCTGTCATATCCGATGTTCCACAACAGTGGCCCTAACACCGACCCCTGTGGAACACCGCATCGCACCTGATGTCTCCTCCAGCCATCCCTACCGGGATATATGATTTTCCTTCCTTGCAGGTACTCGGCGACCAGTGTCCTCAAATAAATGGGCACCCCATGGTATCGGAGACCATTAGTGATCGCCTCCCAAGGTATGGTATTGAACGCGTTGGCGATGTCGAGCGACACCGCGATCGCAACGCCACCTTTTAATGTTATTTCTTCCGTGATTTCTCGGAGGCGGGCAATGGCGTCCATGGTGGACCTTCTCGACCGGAAGCCAAATTGACAGTCCGACAGATCGGGTCCAACCGATGTCAGGTGGCGCCCTATGCGCACGGAAATTATGCGCTCGAAAATTTTGCCCGCCTCGTTCAAGAGTACGATCGGCCTGTAGCCTGAGGGCGAGTCGGCCGGTTTGTCGATTTTCCTTAAGAGGACCAAGCGTCCATCTTTCCATATTTGTGGAAAGGACCCTCTTTTTATACAGTCAGTCAAAAGAGATCGGAACCTTTCCAGAAGCCCGTGGCGGAGGGAGAGAGCCAAGACCTTTCCGTGTACCCCGTCCGGGCCTGGCGCCGTCTTTTTGAGCGCAGCTCGTTCCGCCGCAGCAACCAGCTCCTCCTCTGTAACCTCCGACGCTTCGTCGTCCTCCTCCTCTATGTCTCTGGTAGCATAGGGTCTCATTGTGTCCGACATTGCCGATGCCGGTGGGAAAAGCGTTTCTACGACCTTAGCCAGGAGAGACGGCTCCATTCCCTCGGTGATTGGCGGGGTCCATGGACGCATTTTTGCCATAACCGTCTTATACGGCCGGCCCCAGGGGTCGAGGTCCAGAATGGACAGGAATTCCTCCCAAGCCCGCTCCTTGGCCTCACTGATCTCCTTCTTCAGTGTCCTCTTCGCTTGCTGCAAGTCCGCACGAAGCCTCGCTTCTTCGTCGCCACCGAGAATGGCTCCACTTCTCCTTCTGTACCTTCGCAGGCGTCTTCGCGCCTCAGTGCATGCCTTGCGGAGTCTGCTCAGACCTGCGCTCCACCAATAAACATACTTTCGAACAGTAGGACGCTGAGATCTAGGCATCGAGGCATCCGATATCTCTTTCCAAGCCCCTTCCAGCGAGATCACTTTCTCGTCAATACTCCGAGCTCCAGCGGCAGGACACCAGCAGCTCACCACAGTTGCTACCACCAAGTCTTCTCTGTTTAAAGCTTTTAAAGCCCATCTAGGGCCTATCTCACGCGGAGCTCCCTCCCGGACGGGAGGCACCGACGACGAGGGGGGGTGAACGCTGAAACGTATATATCGATGGTCGGAGAGCGTTTCCACCCCCGTCTCCACTCTCCAATCCCGTACACGACACGCAAGGGCGGGGGTGGCAAAGGTCACATCCACCACTGAAGCTCCCGATTCTCTGCAACACGTCCATTCCGAGCCGACATTCAGTACGACGAGGTTGCAGGATGCCAACCATTCTACTAGCACGTCCCCGCGGCAATTTCTAACTGGGGAACCCCACGCCGCAGACTTCGCGTTCAGGTCTCCGGCAACCAAGACCCCGCCAGGCGCGCCTTGCCTTACAATACTATCCATACTAGCCAGGAAGGACTCGAATTCACTGATTGGTTTATTTGGAGAGAAATAAACCGCTACAACTTTCTGCTGGCCCAAGTTGGCTGCTACCCAGCCGTCTCCTTTCGAAACGTTCCTGAGGTGGCACTCTGAATTGCTGGCAGCAACGATAGAGACCAGACCACAGCGATCCGAGACCCAATTTGGGCGATCAGGTGCTGCGTACGGTTCGCTAATGACGCCTACGTCTATGGACCACTCCGCCACGCTCTGAACCAGCAAATTCTGAGCGGCGGCGCAGTGGTTAATGTTCGCCTGTAGGAAATTAAAGACCATATCAGTTGACTACAGCCCCGTCCGTCTCCATACTGTTATCCCCGCTCGGGTTGGGATGGGGTGCCTTCGATGAGGGCACTCTCCTAGGCATCCTCTTTTTGGGGGCCGAGCATGAGAGACCTCCCAAACGATGATCGGCCTTCCTACCGGATGCCACACAAATAGTGCACTGGACCTTTCCCGTGCATTCTGCCGCTTTATGGCCGGCTATTCCGCATCTGTAGCACTGTAGGCTGCGGTCTTCCGCCGTGCATCGGCCCGCTACGTGTCCCTTCTCCAGGCACCTGTAGCAGCGTAGCTCTCTGGGCATATGGACGGCAACACGCGCCGCCACCCATCCGACGAGCAACCTTCCTTCGGTCAGCTTCTTTGCAGCTGTGATCGGGCACGTCACCCACGCCGCGGAGAGCCCACTTCTGTCCGGGCGGACTCCACTCACCCGAATTTGATCTGTGGGGCACTCTCCTTTTGCCGATACCGCAAGACGGATTTCCTCGGCTGTGACTGAGTCATCTAGTCCGGATATGCGGACGCTCGTAACTTTTTGAGGTCTAGCCACTTTTACGCTTTCTGCGGGCAGTACCTCCTTTAATTTGTCCGCGAGAGAGTTTGCGACGCCGTCCTTCCCAGTACCGGGAATTAGTAGTATGGCGGCCCCGGTCACTCCACGGCGGAACTTGACCGCCTCTAAGCCGAGGCCGTTGAGGTCGATCTTCTGCCTCGCTTCCTTTATAATGTCGGCGTAGGTGAGCCCCTTCTGCTCGGCCTCTTTTGCTAATGTAATGCTCACGGCTGCAGAACGTGTCACCCGGAGCTTTGGTGAAGCCTTCTTCTTCGGGCTAGTCTTCGAACTAGCGCGTGCCTGGCGCACTCTCGGCGAAGTCGGCAGGTCATTGACATCCTTACCTCGTTTGCCAACTACAACCCAAGCGCTCTCGCCATCTCGGCTCTTAACGCCTAGGTTTGTAGGGAGCGCAACGGTGGCGGACGTAGAGGGCACTTCTGGTATGGGCACACTCTTACTGCTCTCGCCAGATGCTTTGGCTTTCTTCTTCTTCCTATTTTTCTTCATTTCTGAGGCCTGTCGGGCAGTAGCTGGGATTGAAGCAACTGCTTCGACTCTGCCTTTTGTGGCTATATCTGCCGCGAGCGGGGGACGGACTCGTTGCGCGGGATTGAGCCTTGGCTCCAGGTCCTCAAGGCGTGCATTGAGCCTTTCCCCGAGATTTCGGTAGATACGGGCTTCCATCTCTTCGAGGCCCGGCATCTGCGTCTCCATTCGCTTCTTGAGCTCCTCTATTTCACGATGGAGGCGCTCATTGTCCGCGCGTAGCGCACGCGTCTCTTCTGAAATCGTTTTCTGTGCGAGCGCAGCTGCATCCTTTCTTATGTCAAGTACAGCTTGTTTGAGGGCATGAACGAAGCCGCCTTTTAGGTTGCTCGATTTAGTGGCAACTTTTGTTACCACTTCGAGACTGGCCTCCATCCGTTTTAAGACGGTGGCTGTCGTGTCCGATCTGTCTCCTCCATAGAGGGTACACTCTTCATTCTCCGATAGCGACAATGTCGATCGGGTCTTGCGAGCCTGCGCAACTGAGTCCAGAATCTCGGCCTCAGCGCGTGTTCTCTTACAATATTCTTAACCTACATAGTAATAATAATAATAATTAATAAATAGAAAATTAAAACTAATTTTAAAATAAAATTGCGTGCGTACAAAGTACACATGTCAGAAGTGAAACTTCTAGGTAAATTAATTATTTAAAGAAAACACTTTTTTACCGGATTGAAGTTATGTATAATTATAAATTTACAATTATTTTGCATAATTTTAAATTTATCCGACGTTTCGCGTACTTTACAGCGTGCGTGGTCACGGTGACTGAAGACAAAAGGTGTTGAATGTCAAAAAGTATCCGCCAAAAAAATATTTCTTTAAATGTGTAAAAGTTATGTCAATAAAAGACAAATTAATTATTACTAAGGTAAAAGCCCCAATAGATGATCATGTACCAGTATATGATCACTCCATATTTCCTTTTCTCGCTCCATGGCACTGTGTGTGATGCGACGTTCGCTCTATCTCACTCTCTCTCGATCTTTCTCACTTTCTTGCTTCCTACTCTCGCTCCATGGCTATTTTCTTCATGCTTCGTTCGCCCTTTCACTCTCTCTCAGTCGCTCTCTTCCTTTTCTTTGACAAAAACGCTGCACATCTTCGTGACGCTAATATTATTATTATTGCGTTTCATCCGTAAAAAATTTACCCTCAAGCGCCTACAGAAGTTTCAATTCAGTAGTTTTCTTACTTTCTTTAAAAACTTTCCGAGCGGCTTGATAATTTGGCGTTGCGTAGAGATGTGGGGTCTCTCTGCATCTTCTACCGCATTTACCATGGATAGTGTTCAGAGGAGTTGAGTTGAGCTGTTACTGAGTTTCATAATTGTCGAGGCAGAATACGAAAAACCCTTATCACCTCGACATCAGCCTACCAAAGTATTTCCGAACCAATTCGACTTAGGGTTCTTCAAGAAGAGAGCGTACCAATTCTTAGAAGGCTGGCAACACAATTGCGAGTCCTCTGGCATCGAGAGTTGCTGACCTGCTCACCTCATACGAATTTTAATATATGTTTTTAGTTTGTTCCTCAATCTCCAAGGGCGTGTCTATAATCATTGATCTGTCGTGGGCCTCTTGGGAGATGGGATCTGGTTTGCCCATCATCAGAGCGTCTTTGGACTCACAGGATCTAATTACTGCAATGAATAGCTATTTAGAGTCAAGGAATGCGACGGACGCAGCCATTTTAGTTCAAAGTGAAAATGGTAAGTTCTTTATTTTATTTATTTACACTTCGTTACATTTATAGAAATACAAATAACATAAACGTTATAATGGATACAACGGGCGGCCTTATCGTTAACAAACGATCTCTTACAGGCAACTCTAGTAAGGGAAACACTTTAAAAAATAAATAGTAAAGTGTAAGAAGTGAATAACCAAATCTTATAAAAAGAATTTATAGATTCTAAATCTAAAAAATATAAATTCTAAATTTTAAAAATATAGATTCTAAACCTAAAAAATATTAATTCTAAATTTAAAAAAATATAGATTCCTTATCTAAAAAATATAGATTTTAAAAGACCAACTTAAATTTAAAATAATACAAAGAAATTTAATAAAATAAACTAAAAAGCTAATCTCACGGAATCACGCAAAACAGAAGAATTGAGCAGAATAGGATATGGTTCAGAAATGTTTATGCAGAAGTGTTTTAAAAGATGTCAGGGAGGTAGCCAATCGTACGGTCGGGCAGTCTATTCTACAACTTAATGGCAGAGATCCTAAGAAGAAAATCCGAATTGCCTAAGAAGGATGAACTGGTGGAATTTCCGTCCTTTTATCAATAAAATATTTTTTTTAAATGACGGATTTTTTTAGATGTTGACAGGACGCTATATACCCTCCTGGGTAAATCGAACGTCAGAGTGTGGGTCAATTCAGGTCTCACGAGGGACTCCGCCAGGTCACTGTCAAGGATGAGACCTGATCCGAGCTTCTACATCATTGCTGGAGATAGAAACTTTGTCACAAGAACTTATAAACGGGTTAGTTGTTCAAACCAACCTACCTCATCCTGTCATTATCTCATCATCTTCATCACCACCACCACCGTAATAATTGTCATCATTACGATCCTCACCACCATCACCACGATTCTCACCATAATCACCACCATCACCATCATTGCCAGCGTCACCATGGTAACCACCACCACCATAATCCTCACCATAATCCTCACCATCATCACCACCACGATCCGCACCACAACCATGATCCTCACCATCATCACCACCACCACCATCGTTACGATGCTCTGCTTCTTGTCAGTTCTGGGTTCTAAAGGTCAATCTAATAGGCATTAGGCAAGTAGGTGATCAGTCATCAGCCTCCAGTGCCAACTTTTTGGCTCTAAGGCAAGTCAGTTGCTACATGTTTTTCTTCTTCGTTCGAGTGTTAAATGTGCGCATGGAAAGTCCATTTGTGCAGTATAGCCGGGGTTCTACGACCTCAGGGATGAGAGTCACACGCTGAAGGCACTTGGCCAAAACTGCTACTCTAAATTCATTTGATACCCTTCCAAAAACGAAGTGATACCGCGATTCAGGATAATACAGCGACATCTATTGTTAATTTAGTGAACACAATTCTTAAACAAAGTTTTTTTCTATAAGTCTTCAAGTAAACGTTAATATTAATTAAGAGCAATAGGATATATGTTTATATGCTACTTAATGCGCAATAATATGTTACACGTTAAACACTATATGTATGTATTTATTTGTATGTGATTTAAATAGTTGGAGTAATCCGTAATGGTAGTTTTTTAAAATGTTTTTAGGCTGTCAAGGAAAAGCTTGTGCGTCGCGATTACCGCTGGAACCTGGTGATAAATGATTACGAGCCGTTCGACCCAGCAGTGTTGGTGTTGCCATCTGTCATTTTGCAAATAGATACAAATGAGTGTTGCAAGCTTATTGGTGTCAGCGAATGTACTTGTCCTTCGAATACTCAGGTAATGCTATGAAAACATAACTTGTACAAAAAAACCATGTCTCACAGCTCTTCTATCGTAAAAAGTGAGATCCAGGTAATACCAAGTGGGTTAATTCTTGTCTTCTTCCTTCCTTCCTTCTTTGGACCTTCCGTCTTAAGTAATTACGTAATTAGCTATTACCTAACCAGTGACCATATCAATATTAAACATCAATTGTATTCTAGAAGCTTCTATGTCTGCTAGAAGTGCCTTAGAGTTTTGATGATCAGTCAGTGAATGACAAAATTAAGAACTTTGACCAGTTAATTCTCTTTTTTTTTATGGCTCTGGCACGGTTTGTGCATTAGCCAGCGTCAAGCATAAGATTTTTATAATTCGTGCTTTTTGCCTTAGAAATTCGACCATGTCCTCTATGTACGGTTTAGGCACTCGCCCGGTACCGCACAACCCTCCCAAAGGCCGAGAACAAATTTAAATTAAATTAAAACTTGCCCTCGAACCGGGAATCGAAGCCGGTACCCCTCACCTAGCTGCCACTTAATAAGACCACTAGGCTATGAGGCCCCTGTTATAATTCTTAAACCACTAAAATTTTTATTAACACATGACGTATAATGTCAATTGTCAAAACTCAACTAAAAGCACTATTGGATCTTTTAAAACTTTAATAACAGTTAACCTTTGTCTTTTCAGCGTAAACAATTAATTCTAACTAATTTACTTCAGTACATATCAGAGACGTTTATTACATTAAATATTGGTTTAACGAAAATGACATGTGACGAACACAACAATGACACTATGGAACGAATTGTCATCTTTCAAAATGGCGGGAACGACAGCCTGTTTTATTGGAATGACGAAGAGTGAGTATTGTAATAATAATTAATGGCAATATTGGATATTATAATTTAAAAAAAGTGCGTGCGTACAAAGAACACATGTCAGTAGTGAAACTTCTTTGGCAAACTAATTTTTAATTCTTGTTCATATTTATACAAATCTAAAACTTTAGATTTCCGAGACTTAGAGGGAGGGAAAAAGGAAGACATGTTGGGAATTTAATTTCATTAAAATATTTAAAGTGTCGAAAATTATTACAAATTATAATTTGTTTTTTTTATTTATTTCTTCCATAATAAAAACACGTGGCATTTTAATTTATAATACGCCATTTGAGATTTCATAAATTATTTTGCATAAAATATAAAATACTATTAAGCTATTGCATAGCTTCTATCGCGGGCCTCGAGCGTGGCGACCGAATCCAGAAATTCCGTAACGAAAAAACCTTGCGTGTTAGACCGGGACAGAAGTAGTGTATTCACATCTCTCGGACGAGATCGGTGCAGCCGGTAAGCGTTAGAGTGAGACAGACTATATAGGCGAGTTAGTCTGAGTCTGATAGAGTGGTAGATTGAATTAATTTATCAAAGAAAAAACTTGAATATCAAACAAAAAAAATACTGCATAAATAAATAATTGTAATTGCATAAGTTGAAAAAAAATGATGCAATATTGCTGCTTTACGGCGGCAGTCCCCGAGAGTACCACACGTTTTTTTTTATTTCATAAATTCTCTTTACGAAATTTTAATTTTAAAAATATAATTTCTATACGGTAATTCGCCCTTCTCACTCTCTCGCAATCAGTCTCAATCTCTCCCTTTTCTACGATAAAAACGCTGCGTGTCTTCGTGACGTTTCATCCGTAAAAAAATTACCATCTTACGCCTAAAGAATTTCCCACTGAAGTATTACCGAAACAATTCGACTTAGGGTCCTTCAATAGCTATTATTGTAAAACATATATCCTTAATTTCTTCTATTCATAATAATAAAAGTTCAGTTTTCGTGAGTCCAGTTGCTATGTCAATAGTTTTTGACATCTGTCATCTGTCAATTTTGTGTCTGAATTGTAGCATTTTAAAACATATAAAGAAACTTGCTTGTATATACCGAGGGATCCAACACGGCTGCATGTTGCATGTTGCACCGCGCAATATTCCAAAAATTGTTACGCCATGGCTGTGAGAATATTTAATCACCTTCCTAGAAGTTATAGATCGCTGCCGTGTAATGTTTTCAAGGAGGATTAGGTTTTTAAAGTCAAGGTGCTTTTATAGCGTGAGCGAGTATTTAGACCATAAGTTTAACAATTATAAATGACTTAACTTCTTATTATGATATTTGCATGCCTATTTATATATGGCTGATTGTGCGGATTTTTCTTGTTGTTCGATCTAATTGTACCACTATCTTGGCAAATAAACGATTTATTTATTTTTAGTTCCAGCTTAAACCTTCGATCTCCCTTCATCTTGTCCACCTTCAAACCGAATGACGGTCTTCAACGAGCTGCTTCTTGGTCCTCAAATGAGGAGTATAAAACATTACCGGGATTTAAATTTGAGCCTTTAAGAGATTTCTTCAGGATCGGGACTTACCCGGTAAGTTGTAGGTTATTAGGCGACCGTGACCGATTTTTTATAATTTAAATGATTTATATTATTATAATTAGATAGGAAACACTAACTTAGCCATTAAAATTAGCGTTCAATCTTGCTAAAGCTAATCATCATCACAACCCGTTGGTCAAAACTCAAAACCATCAGCGATTGCCCCTTTCCGACAAAAAAGGGTAAAAACCACTATGACTAGAGCGTGAACCTTTACTTCGTAAGGTCTCCACTCACTCCAGTGAGCTTCCGTCGTACCCTTCAGGCGATTGGCCACCCCGTGACGCCCCAAGCCGAGGTCCGAGTCTCGCAGAAGCAGCCCGAGCTGAGCTCAGCCAACAGCGAGATTTTGGAGTCCGTTCTATTTTATAAGAAACAAGCTGGCCTGGCGAACATCGTACCGCCTAACAATCGATTTTTTTTTAAATACTTATTCTGCTATTCGGGACACCGGTCTAGCTAGTAAGATAAAAAAAAGAAAATTGATAAGACAACAAATACATTATGCTAAAAAATTAAAATTTACCTTCCCGGAACCCGGAACTAACATTTGAACTTTATGGTATGGTATTAAAGTTCAAATTGACTTTTAAGGATTATTACGAATCTTTTGTATGGGAATATAGAAAAGTGTTGTTTTAAGACTTTTTCACTCAATTTTTTTAAATTTTTCTCCCCGTAAGAACCATCCTCGTACTTCAAGGAATATTATAAAAAAAGAATTAGCAAAATCGGTTCTGCTGCTCTCGAGATTTGCGCTTAGCAACACATTCCACGATTCATTTTTATATTATAGATTATTGTTGAACTAGTAAGAAGTGTTAGTCAGCCTCCTCCCCGTTTTCATCGTTTGTATCAGGCACTGAAGGCTGATCTACTTGCCTATTAGAAAAAAAAATCACGTAATGTATACTCAAATCTGAGGCCCAGACCTAAAAAGGTTGTAGCCCCATTTATTATTTAATTTTAAGGCTGTGCCTTGGACTCTTCCAAAACTGGACCCAGTGACAGGCGATGCTATGTACACAGATGATGGACAGGCAATGTACGAAGGATATTGTTTGGATCTTATAGAAAAAATCGCTGAGGTAAGAAGAAAATATAAGAGAAAAAAAAAAAATGTGCGTGTACTAGTGTACACACGTTAGATGTGAAACTTCTTTATGACCTTATTTTTCGAAAAATTATCTATATGCAACTTTACAGAAATTGGTTAAATAAAGTTAAATTAGATAAAGTTTAACAAAAGGCTTTCAATATCACAGACTTGAATACAAATAATACAATTATTTCATTTTACCTTATTACCACTAAGATTATTACAGAATTTCATAAATTGTAATAGAATTTTTAGTAGGTATCATTGTTATCGTTATTATACATTTTTGTTATTAATGGTTTAGAATCTCTTTGAATCAACCGTGGTAGGGACAAGAAAAAGCCGCGCGTAACGGTCAAATGTGACGCGTAACCGAAACATGTGACGCGTAACCGAAAAACGTGACGCGTACGGCGTAACGAAAAAATGTTACACTAAATTTTTTTACAACCCCGATAAAGAAGTTTCACTTCAATAACGTGTGTGTACACGCGTTAGAAGTTTTACTTCTTTGGCGTAACAAGATAAAAATCTTTTCAAAAAATATTCTACGTTTGTAGAGAAAACGACTCTAAGAATAGAAAAAGCAGTGGCCTAGTGGCTTCAGCGTGCGACTCTCATACCTGAGGTCGTAGGTTCGATCGCCGGCTGTGCACCAATGGACTTTCTATGTGCGCATTTAACATTTGCTCGAATGGTGAAGGAAAACATCGTGAGGAAACCGAGATCTTAGACCCAAAAAGTCGAGTCGACGAGTCACTGGAGGCTGATCACCTACTTGGCTATTAGATTTAAAAAATGATCAGAACAGATTCAGAAATCTGAGGCCAAGACCCAAAGAAGTTGTAGCGCCACTGATTTATTTTAATTTTTTAACAGAAAAATCTAAAATGTTGACTATAGCTAACTTCAGGGTGTTGGATTATTGCGACGGTATGCGCGCGCATTGTCTTAACTTACTTTCATAATTTTTTCCTAACGCGCCAAAAGAAGAACTTCGAAAATAACGCTGTTTAAAAAACATTTTTGATTATTTATTAGTGATTTTATAATACAAATCATTAATTCCGATAAGGCTTTAGAAATTCATAATTAAGAGTTCCCGCCAAAACGCTTTAGACAAGATGGCGTCGCTCCAATCACGTGACAATATTTCAAAAATTAGGTCTTTGTTACGATAGTGTAACCAATAAAGCTGGCTACCTTTATTGGTATACATGCTGCGGAAACTATTGACAATAGAGCAAAGTGATGTACTTTTGTTTTGTAAAAGACATCAATATCTACAATAAAACCCATTATTTATGCATTTAAGTCTATTTCTAGGAAAGCTTAGGCCATAGATCATCGTGCTGCAGAGCACTAGGATATTAAAAAGAGAAAAAAATTTACTTAAAAACTTCACCTCATTAGTCCATATGAACAAAGACGATAGAATACTTCCAAAATGACAATGTAAGCTTTAGGAAGCTGTATTTTAGGAATTGGCCTTGTCCGGCCAATTCCTAAAATACAAAACCCAATAGAACTCAAAGACTTAAGACCGATCAGCATTCTCCCTTACCTTTCAAAGATCCTGGAACGAGTAGTTTATAACCAAGTCATCAAGCATTGCATGCAAGCACTGCATTTCAGTCAGGATTTAGAAAACTCCGCAGTACCACTACTGCATTGCTTGATGTAGTGGATAATTTCATCTCAGCTCAAGACATAGGTAACCCGTCCATCCTCACTCTTCTTGACTTCTCTAGAGATTTTGAATGTATCAATCTTCCTCTTCTTATTTCTAAGCTTCGTTACTATGGGTTTGACTATATATCTGCTTCGTGGTTTAGTAGTTATCTCAGGCATCGATATCAGAGAGTGTGTTTTTTGGGAAGTGATGGGATCCGTGTTTCATCGTCTCTGGGCCCTGTCGACAGAGGAGTACCTCAGGGGTCTATTTTGGGACCCCTATTATTTATCTTATATTCAGCAGACATAACTTCATGTATCCAAAATTGTCACTACCATCTATACGCTGATGATCTGCAAATATATCTTCCTGTTGATAGGGCTTGTGTCAATGACTGCGTCCGAAAAATAAATGAGGACTTGGAACGAATTTCTGGTTGGTCCCATAAAAACGCACTCCTCTTAAATCCAACGAAGTCGAAATTTCTTATGGTCGGCACCAGGAAGCAAGTGTCTGATCTCGCAAGACAAAGTCCCACAATTCTAGTTAATTCTTCGCCTATAGCTCAGGTACCAATGGCAAGAAATCTGGGCGTAGAATTCGATAGTCATTTGAGGTTCGAAGATTATGTTACAAATATAGTTCGTAATTGCTTTTTCCGTCTCAAGGTTCTATACAATATACGACCTTTCTTAAGTATCGACCTTCGTATTAGACTTTATGAAAGCATTGTGCTCTCCAAACTTACCTACGCTCTTCCGGTGTATGGGCCTTGTATAACTGCTAAAGCATAACGGTTGATCCAGAGAGTACAAAATGCATGCGCCCGGGTATCACCATACCACCTCGCTCACATGTCACCCCCTATTTGAACAACTTAAATTTACTAACAATGGGGGGTCGACAAAAATTGTATTTGGCTTGTTTATTATTTGACGTGGTATGTACTAAACAACCGGAATATCTATACAAAAAGCTCCTCTGGCGTAGTAATGCCAACAAGCATAAAGTCAGGAGTTGCACTCAGGAGCTGGCCATTCCCCAGCATCGGACGGCTTCATTTCGTGGGAGCTTTAAATATAGCGCGACGAAGTGCTGGAACAATATCCCTCCTCCGTTGAAGTGTCTTCAATTAAAGTCGAATTTTAGTCGCACTTATAAGACACTTCTACTTATGCAACAAAAGTCCCACAAAATTTAGTTTTTACCCATAAAACAAACAAATATCGACTTATTTACGTTTATTTTTATTTTTAACTTTTAATTTAATTCTATTTATTATACACCGTTACACAATACACACGATTTACTCACACTTCTTTAATATTTATCTTTAATATTATTATTATTATTTTTCTACTTGGTATTATAATTATTTATTTTATTTTATTAGAGGCGCAAACTAGCTGCTGTGGTCTCTGGCAGAATGACCAGCGCTGTGGAACTTTTTGCTCCTCAGCATAATGCTGAGCCAGGGCCAATTACAACCACAGTACACACACATTGCACACTAGAAGCGAACCGAATGGCAAAAGAACATTTCTTAATTTTAATTTCTAATTTTTATTGTTTGTGATGTCTTATTTTATTTTATGTTTTCTTTAAGTATTGTTATTTTGTGTGTTTATGTGTGTGTGTTTTTGTTTGTAATAAATGTTATGTCTATGTCTATGTCTATGTCTATGTCTATGTCTATGTCTATGTCTATGTCTATGTCTATGTCTATGTCTATGTCTATGTCTATGTCTATGTCTATAAGCCAAGCTGTGAACAAAAATCTTTATATCGCATAAGATGTGGAAACTATTGACAATAGATTCTAATTCAAAATAATTAATTATTCATTTAGGTAACACAATGTACACTTATGAACGTCAATAAATATATAATAATATTAGCGTTTAATATGTAAACGAAAAAAAACAAAGATTTTTCCTCTATCAGCAGGAGGCATGGTGAAATAGGAACACGCACTTACATTCTCGTGGGAACAACACGCAAATCCATAGTTGACACAACTAACATCACCGCATACACGAATTCAAGTCCGACCAGTCACCACAAGTAGCACCCGTTCACGAGTATGACGCATGGCCAGCCATCGGCACCCTCGCCATATTTTAGGGAGAGAGACAACCCGACGCATGGACGACGATAAAGTGATGTCAAAAAGCCCGCCATTTGTCTATTACATATTTAATCTATCGCTATAATATAAATATTCGGAACTATTTTCTTTATTAGCGTTTGTTGAAAGAAAATTACAATAAGAATAATAAGGAGGGCTTTTATTTCTCAGGAAATGGGTTTTGACTATGAGATAATTACTCCAAGGACTGGTGACTTCGGCAAGAGGTTACCAAATGGTACATGGGATGGTGTTGTTGGTGATCTGATGACTGGGGTAATTTGTTTATTTAGCTAACATAAATTATATATAACAAAAACTAAAACAAAAAATAGAAACAAATACAGAAATCTGACACATATTCATTGTTCTCTTTGGAGTGACTCTTGGGCTGTGGGGTTTAAGTGCACAGGCGCTAATTAAAGATTTAAGTTGGCGCCTGGTAGATAGTACCGGTGACCCGAGAGCTGGTGCTTTCCTCAACGAATAAGTATCGCAATATAGCGAGGAAATGCTGCCAGCGTTAAAGGTACACTGCCACAGGGACCAAATTTTTTAAATTTGTTTTAATATACTATTTATTAATGTTTAATTATTAGTACTATGTAGATTAAAGAACTTAAATATATACTAAACGTATAGCCAAAGATGGAATACGTTTAAAACTCAAAATAACTTTATTCATATAGGTAACCAAGTGCACGTGAACGTCAACAGAAAAGATGTTAAATTGATTCTAAATTTACATTAACTACCAGTTCGCAAGTCAATGGCGTAGAGCGGGTAAGAAGAACTGGCAAGAATCTCTCTGCCACTTAATCGCCAAGTTTTGAGTCATACAAATTGTTTGCACTGGAGCAATAATTTAAATAATCGTCAAATTTATAAAAAGCTTTATTGTTTAATTTACGTTTAACACATACAAAAAGGTTCAAACATTGACAAAAGAAAAATGTTTAATACAAATCAGCGAAACTGAATAGACGAAATATACGAATAGTGACGAAAAAAATGATTTATTCTACTTATGTATGTTTTGTAGTGCTCGGTTAAACACTTTTTGACGTGATAACGTCTTTAAAATCGTTTTAGTCGGGTGACATGTTCAGAAACTTGTGTCACACCAAAACCTCACGAGCGCGATCGCAGGTATAACGAGAGAGAGACGGACCGATCTCCCGTCTCATCTCGAGCGCTGCCAGTCATTCTGTGAATGTATGATGAAAAATGTATATCATAGTCGAATAAGTAAACTTGTCATTTTACACCCGAAATTTATCATCAAAAGTGTGAATAAAACGATAGATGTAATTTAAAATTTGAAAAAATTGTTATCTTCATTAATTCCTTACTTCCCAAAAACTTATATCACCAATAAGACGTTATCACGTAAACATCTCGATCGTAAACCTACTTTACAAACAACCAATATTTTTTTTTAATGATTTGCTGTTGGCCTTAAGGGCCTTTACAGCTTAGGTCAATCGGTTCAGGGGAGTGTAGCTTGGACTTCGACTTGAGCCGTCCCGCGATGGTCAATCACCTGAAGGGCAAGACGGAAGCTCACTGTAGTGAGCGAAGTGCGAAGTAAAAGTCCACGCGGTTTTGTATGCTGATTTCGCTTTGCTGCGCAGGCAGCGTCGCGCTGAAACACGTGACCGAACCTATGTCTTTAAGAAAGTCGTCCATTCAAAACCGACCCACTTTGTTAGAATCAACCTCTCTTGATGTTAAGTGAAACCCATGGATACTGATCGGATCTTTAATCTTAATATATATAAATTACGTGTCACGTTGTTTGTCCGCTATGGACTCCTAGAACCGATATCAATCAAATTTGCACACCGTGTGTAGTTTGATCCAACTTAAAAGATGGGATAGCTTACATCTTAATTTATACCCGCAATATTGTTTTATTGCAAAATATTTGTTTATTATTTGATAGTCACAATTCTAACAGATGGCGCTGTGTTGAAAGTACCAACGTTCCACATAAGCTACAATTTAATGGCATAACCACCAAAAGCATGGTGGTCCCCATGACTGGTGTTCTCCTACCGTTTCCCTTGAATAGTTTGCTACTATGTAATATAACAAAAACCTTAGCCACAGCAACGCTTGGCCGGTCTGCTAGTATAAGTATAAATACTTGGCGATTAAAAAGAGTGGCGGAGAGTTTCTTGCCAGTTCTTCTTACCCGCTCTACGCCCTTGACTTGCGAACTGGTAGTAAATGTAAATTTACAATTATTTTAACTTCTTTCTGACAATTCATAAGTGTACTTGTTTACCTACATGAATAAAGATATTTTGAGTTTGAGTTTATCTAATAAAATGTATTTGATTGAATTTTTTCGTTATAGGAGACTGATATAGCGATTTCGGCTTTAACCATGACGGCTGAGAGGGAGGAGGTTATTGACTTTGTAGCGCCATATTTCGAACAAACTGGAATACTTATTGGTATGCCATCAGAAAACATAATTTGTAAAAAAAAAATGTGCGTGTACTGTGTACACACGTTAGAAGTGAAACTTCTTTATGACCTTATTTTTCGAAAAAATTATCTATATGCAACTAACTTTACAGAAATTGGTTAAATAAAGTTAAATTAGATAAAGTTTAACAAAAGGCTTTTAATATCACAGACTTGAATGCAAATAATACAATTATTTCATTTTACCTTATTACCACTAAGATTATTACAGAATTTCATAAATTGTAATATAATTTTTAGTATCATTGTTATAGTTATTATAAATTTTTGTTATTAATGGTTTAGAATCTCTTCGAATCAACCGTGGTAGGGACGAGAAAAAGACGCGCGTAACGGTCAAATGTGACGCGTAACCGAAAAATGTTACACTAAATTTTTTTTCAAACCCCGATAAAGAAGTTTCACTTCAAAAAAAAAAACAAAAAAAAAAACAATTCTTCTACTGTAAAAAACCGTGTGATCCATGTATGATTCATAAATCAGCCCGGCAGATGGCGCTGCAGTCAGTTCATACTTTGTTTAATATCCTATTCTCTGATTTTTAATTCCGTAGAATTCTGACATTTCATAAGTGTTGATACTAAAAAAGTTCTTCACCGAAAAAGGGACAAATTTGACCCATTTGAGGGCAATAAAGAAAATGCTACGTAATATTTACTTACCCAAGTGACCTTATACAACAATAACAAATATTTCAATATCACGAACAATATATCGAATTAGTTTTAATTACTTTATTTTATTCTTTTGCTGGCAACACTGCCTACTAATTCCAGGTTTAGTAAACCTTTTAAAAAAAAAGTTATTTTTACTAGTATTACTTTTTTACTATTTGTGATTGAAAGTTAAAGCACGTTTAATGTGGAGCACCGCATTTAATAAAATTGATACATTAATTAACAAATAAAACTTATGTAAAGACTCAGATGTTCAGACTCGTATTGAAATTGAAAAAAGTGCCCGGCCAGTCTCTGATATGTCAAAAAATAGCTGTCAGAATTATAAAATAGACTCAGATGTTAAGACTCGTATTGAAATTGAAAAATGTGCCCGGCCAATCTCTGACATGTCAAAAAATAGCTGTCAGAATTATAAAATAGAGTCAGATGTTCAGACTCGTATTGAAATTGAAATTGTGCCCGGCCAATCTCCGACATATCAAAAAATAGCTGTCAGAATTATAAAATAGAGTCAGATGTTCAGACTCGTATTGAAATTGAAAAATGTGCCCGGCCAATCTCTGACATGTCAAAAAATAGCTGTCAGAATTATAAAATAGAGTCAGATGTTCAGACTCGTATTGAAATTGAAAAATGTGCCCGGCCAATCTCTGACATGTCAAAAAATAGCTGTCAGAATTATAAAATAGACTCAGATGTTCAGACTCGTATTGAAATTGAAAAATCTGCCCCGCCAATCTCTGACATGTCAAAAAATAGCTGTCAGAATTATAAAATAGACTCAGATGTTAAGACTCGTATTGAAATTGAAAAATGTGCCCGGCCAATCTGTGACATGTCAAAAAATTGCTGTCAGAATTATAAAATAGACTCAGATGTTCAGACTCGTATTGAAATTGAAAAATGTGCCCGGCCAATCTCTGACATGTCAAAAAATAGCTGTCAGAATTATAAAATAGACTCAGATGTTCAGACTCGTATTGAAATTGAAAAATCTGCCCCGCCAATCTCTGACATGTCAAAAAATAGCTGTCAGAATTATAAAATAGACTCAGATGTTCAGACTCGTATTGAAATTGAAAAATGTGCCCGGCCAGTCTCTGATATGTCAAAAAATAGCTGTCAGAATTATAAAATAGACTCAGATGTTAAGACTCGTATTGAAATTAAAAAATGTGCCCGGCCAATCTCTGACATGTAAAAAATAGCTGTCAGAATTATAAAATATACTCAGATGTTCGGACTCGTATTGAAATTGAAAAATCTGCCCCGCCAATCTCTGACATGTCAAAAAATAGCTGTCAGAATTATAAAATAGAGTCAGATGTTCAGACTCGTATTGAAATTGAAAAATGTGCCCGGCCAATCTCTGACATGTCAAAAAATAGCTGTCAGAATTATAAAATAGACTTAGATGTTCAGACTCGTATAGAAATTGAAAAATGTGCCCGGCCAATCTCCGACATATCAAAAAATAGCTGTCAGAATTATAAAATAGACTCAGATGTTCAGACTCGTATAGAAATTGAAAAATGTGCCCGGCCAATCTCTGACATGTCAAAAAATAGCTGTCAGAATTATAAAATAGAGTCAGATGTTCAGACTCGTATTGAAATTGAAAAATGTGCCCGGCCAATCTCTGACATGTCAAAAAATAGCTGTCAGAATTATAAAATAGAGTCAGATGTTCAGACTCGTATTGAAATTGAAAAATGTGCCCGGCCAATCTCCGACATATCAAAAAATAGCTGTCAGAATTATAAAATAGAGTCAGATGTTCAGACTCGTATTGAAATTGAAAAATGTGCCCGGCCAATCTCTGACATGTCAAAAAATAGCTGTCAGAATTATAAAATAGACTCATATGTTCAGACTCGTATAGAAATTGAAAAATGTGCCCGGCCAATCTCCGACATATCAAAAAATAGCTGTCAGAATTATAAAATAGAGTCAGATGTTCAGACTCGTATTGAAATTGAAAAATGTGCCCGGCCAGTCTCTGATATGTCAATAAATAGCTGTCAGAATTATAAAAAAGACTAAGATGTTAAGACTCGTATTGAAATTAAAAAATGTGCCCGGCCAATCTCTGACATGTCAAAAAATAGCTGTCAGAATTATAAAATATACTCAGATGTTCAGACTCGTATTGAAATTGAAAAATGTGCCCGGCCAATCTCCGACATATCAAAAAATAGCTGTCAGAATTATAAAATAGAGTTAGATGTTCAGACTCGTATTGAAATTGAAAAATGTGCCCGGCCAATCTCTGACATGTCAAAAAATAGCTGTCAGAATTATAAAATAGACTCATATGTTCAGACTCGTATAGAAATTGAAAAATGTGCCCGGCCAATCTCCGACATATCAAAAAATAGCTGTCAGAATTATAAAATAGAGTCAGATGTTCAGACTCGTATTGAAATTGAAAAATGTGCCCGGCCAATCTCTGACATGTCAAAAAATAGCTGTCAGAATTATAAAATAGACTCAGATGTTCAGACTCGTATTGAAATTGAAAAATGTGCCCGGCCAATCTCTTACAGGTCAAAAAATAGCTGTCAGAATTCTACGGAATTAAAAACCTGTATAGTCTACTTATATACTTTGAAAAATTTTCAGTTATTCGAAAACCCATACGCAAGACTTCATTGTTTAAATTCATGACTGTTCTACGAACGGAGGTGTGGCTCAGTATCGTCGCTGCCCTATTACTAACCGGCCTCATGATATGGCTGTTGGAGAAGTATTCACCATATTCGGCCAGGAATAATCCAGATGCATACCCGTACCCATGCAGGTGCCATAATTTTTATCTTATTACTACCTGGCCTGGCGAACATCGTACCGCCTAACAGTCGATTCTTTATTTTTTTTAATACTTATTCTGCTATTCGGGACACCGGTCTAGCTAAGATAAAAAAATAAAGTTGATAAGACAACAAATACATTATGTCAAAAAATTAAAATTTACCTTCCCGGAACCCCTCCACTAACACTTTAACTTTATGATATGGTATTAAAGTTCAAATTGACTTTTAAGTATTATTACGAATATTTTGTATGGGAATATAGAAAAGTGTTGTTTTTAGAGTTTTCACTCAATTTTTTTTAATTTTTCTCTCCGTAAGAACCATCCTCGTACTTCAAGGAATATTATAAAAAAAGAATCAGACAAATCGGTCAAGCCGTTTTCATGTTATGTCGTGACAACGGAAAACGAGTTTAATTTTAATATATATAGATTTTGTTGCCTAGTGGCTTCAGCTTGCGACTCTCATCCCTGCTTTGCGATTCTGTAACTCACTTTTCGAACTCTCACTGCGGTTTTCGCAGCGGCGGTCACGCTCAAATCAGTAGTGAAGCAGTCATTTTACGATTTGGCATTCTGATAAACAATAAACTACAAGCCTCCCTCCTTATCGAAAACCGCAGTGAGAGTTCGAAAAGTGAGTTACAGAATCGCAAGGCTGAGAGTATAGAACCCTGGCTGTGCACCAATGGACTTTCTTTCTATGACTCGTATGGTGACATGGTGAGGAAACCGGCGTTAGAGTAGGATCAACTTTCTTATTCAAAGTCAAATTATTTATTTCAACGGCCAAGCGTTGCTGTAGCTAAGGTTTTAGTTATATTACATAGTAGTAAACTATTCAAGGGAAACGGTAGTAGAACACCAGTCATGGGGACCACCATGCTTTTTTGGTTGTTATGCCATTAAATTGTAGCTTATGTGAAACGTTCGTACTTTCAACACAGCGCCATCTGTTACAATTGTGACTATCAAATAATAAACAAATATTTTCCAATAAAATAATATTGCGCGTATAAATTGAGATGTAAGCTATCCTATCTTATAAGTTAGATCAAACTGCACACGGTGTGCAAATTTGATTGAAATCGGTTCCGTAGTTTAGGAGTCCATAGCGGACAAACAACGTTACACGTAATTTATATATATTAAGATTAGACCACCTAAAATGCCACTTTTGAACGTCAAACAAAATACAACGAAGATTCTAGTTGCCCCTTCCAAAAGGTTTCGTGTGGAGAAGAATGGGCAAGAAACTCCACACTTCCACTCCACTTATTAGATTGACAAATCATGAAACTGATACAGAACTCTAAAAAGACCTAAAAAGGTTGTAGCGCCACTGATTTATTTTGATTTTTAATGTTATACATGGCGCGTTAGGGATAAATGATGACAGTAAATTTTTACGATGTCCATCGTCACAAAAAAGCGACACCCTGAAGTTACTCACATCTAGAAAGTTCACTCCAATAATAATAATAATAATAATAATAATAATAATAATAATAATAATAATAATAATAATAATAATAATAATAATAATAATAATAATAATCATAATAATAATAATAATATTAATAATTGACGACTCATTGGTCTAGTGGTTAGTGCCCCTGACTGCGAATCCATGGGTCGCGGGTTCGATCCCCGGCTGAGACGAACATCGATGTGATGAGCATTTGGTGTTGTGCTTAGGTCTTGGGTGTTTAAATATGTATTTATATGTCTATCTATAAAATGTATGTATATCCGTTGCCTAGTACCCATAACACAAGCTTCACCAGCTTAACATGGGACTAGGTCAATTGGTGTGAATTGTCTTTAAAAAAAAAAAAAATAATAATAATAAATTTGATTATTATAATTTCCCGTTTCAGGGAGTTCACTTTGAAGGAAAGCTTTTGGTTCGCCCTAACCTCCTTTACACCACAAGGGGGTGGTGAGGCGCCCAAGGCCCTCTCGGGTCGGACACTTGTGGCTGCATACTGGTTGTTTGTGGTACTCATGCTGGCGACATTTACAGCCAATTTGGCCGCGTTTCTAACAGTTGAGAGGATGCAGGTATTGGACTGTTGGAACTTTTGGATTTTTATTATTATTTTTTTAAAAAGAAATATCAAAAAGGTTAGTCGACATCACATGAGACCGAAGATCTGGCAGCTACCTCGGACGAAGAATTAGTCTACAGTCACATCGATATATCTGCGAACCTGGCTTAATGACGTCATACAAACTGGAGAGATAGCAAAAAAATTGAAGATGTAAAAATAAAAAATATTATATTTGTGTACTTATTTTTATTGATACTCGTACCTACTTGAAATTTACAAATACTTATTATTTACATTATTTAAAGCAGAAACGCAGAATTATTTAAAGAAGCGCATTCCAGCGAGGTTCGCAGATATTTCCGACGGCTTGTAGCTATTCTTGTTTTTTTTTTTTAATTTATTTATTAGCAGTCTAGCTATTCAAAGGGGGAACGCTGCCAGTATCTTCGGAACCTTGCCTAAAGGGGCTCCTTTTAATGATATATTTTAGTTTATGTTAAGGATTAAATAATGAAATTAGATTAATATAATGTTTATAAATAAGACCGTTTATTTAATACAGTACATATATAATAAATATTTTATTTAGTGACTATAGAGAACTGATATGATAGGTTTTGTTACTTGTACTATTAAAATCTTTTGAGATAGGTACCTAGTAATCAGAACCGTTCGAAATAAATTTAATCTCATGGCCTAGCGGTCTTATAGCGGCTAGGTGAGGGGTACCGGGTTCGATTCCCGGTTCGAGGGCAAGTTTTAATTTAATTTAAATTTGTTCTCGGCTTTTGGGAGGGTTGTGCGGTACCGGGCGAGTGCCTAAACCGTACATGGAGGACACGGTCGAATTTCTAAAGACAAGCACGAATTATAAAAACTCCTATACTTGACGCTGGCTAATGCACAAATCGTGCCAGAGCCATAAAAAAAATACTCAAGAAGTTTGCCGGTATCTGCAAAACGCTTTTACTCTTTAATTAGACAAATTACCGTAATCTACATTCACTTATTTTTTGACTATTTACACTAACATAACAACATTGTTTTAATCTTCAAATAGGAAAAATAGCTTTCATTTAATATGTATTTTATATATAAAGTACTTAGTATCCTAGTAATGCTATGATATGCTATTAGCATTGCCTTCTTCTATTTTTCTTAAAAAAAAATTGATTTTCCTTTTACGACTTTGTTCCCCGGGGCAAGCGATATGTATGACACCGTAAAATTGTAAACACCGTTAGATTGTAATCTATCTCGCGAGATTGTAAACTGTCGAAAGATTATGGACCTCAATGAACTGCTTACAATTTAACGTATTATTATTCGGTATATCGAAGTGAAACGGATCGCACCTCGCGCGCTGATTGGTTGATCGGAATATGCTCCGCGCCACCATATTTGTTTGTTAATTCGTTTGTTGTCTAATGTAAATTGATTAATTTTACTTCACAACTAATTCTAAAGCTGTGAGTTACTTTCAACACGACACCAATTTAAATTCATCAAAACAATCAATTTACAGTTCACAATCTCGCGAGATAGATTACAATCTAACGGTGTTTGCAATTTTACGGTGACATGTACAAAAAGATATTAACATGCTACGATGTGCCTTTTTAGCGTGGAAGAGCATTTAGACCATAAATTTCGACATAAATTATAAATTACTGTTCTTATTATGAGATTTGCATGCCTATTTTTAAACGCTTTATATTAGCTTCACCTGTATGTATGTATGTATGTATGCATGTAACCGACTCCTTCGGACTCGATTTTGACCCACTTTTAACGGACAGATTTTATTCAAATTTTGCGCACCTGTCAAAGATCGATGACAATGCAATAATCCGAAAAAAACTAAAAAATACCTAATTTCCTTCCTACTTCCTTTCCTTCCTAATTTAGGCTGAAAATGGTAATGAACAAAAAATACTGGTATTATTGTGAAAAAGCGTGGGGCGTTCTGTTTTTTTTTAACTATTATTTATTATATAGCTGGCTGTGCGGTTTTTTAGATTAAAAATATATTTTAGACACCCGTGTCATCATTAGAGCAGTTGGCCCGTCAGTCTCGTATCAATTACACTGTGGTGGAGGGTTCGACTGTACACCAATATTTTATTAACATGAAGTTCGCTGAAGACACACTATACAGGTATGTCTATACTAGTGTTCCCCAAAAAAAATCGGTTGTCTGTATAGGTATGTTATCTAAAGCTGGCGGCTTCAACACATTTACACTTTGTGCTTGTGTAGTGTCTGTGAATAAGCGCGAGACGTGATGTCACACTGAAATACAATCACAAATACATCATGAAAAGACTGTCCATCTCTCTCGCGCTCGGTCAAGTTTATGAGTATAAAAGAGACAGTTATTGGTTTTCTTTTGCTACTGTTTATGTTGATCTTTACTGTTTTATATTATTATTATTTTATATATATATATATATGTGAAATGGTGCACAATGTTTTTAATTATTTTAAGCATCTTAATAAAAACAGTTTAATGAAAAAATTTTATATTTAATTTGACATCAGATGCGACTGGGGTTTCTAAGAGGAGTATTGAAAGAATAGTTAGTGAAGTAAAAGTGAAGTGAGTTGAGCTAGATGGAGCTTATGTCGAAAAATGAAAAATTATTTACACAAACTACTCTTATACGTTCTTGGTCTGGCTTAGAACTTTTGGATCCACCCTCGTATGCACCTAATATTTATATGTATTTGACACATTTTTATTTATTTACAACCCACCCAACCTTACTAAAACCAGAGTGGACTAAAATGTATAGTATGGCAAAAAAATCATATTTTGAAACATACTGTATGTGAAATTGCATTAGTGAGAGTACTGTGAACCCGCCAGCTTTCGATAACCGACCTATAACGTCGGTTTACTGACGATAGTTGAACGTGACAACGTCACGAATCGCTCACTCAAGTAGGAGAGAGACAGATGTCGAACGCTGAAGAGCGCGGAGTCCGATTGTGCCTCTCTGTCGCTTCGCGCTCTCGCTTGCACTTCAAGCCTTAAATGGAACGCCTCAGAGCGAGGTAACGCCGCATGAGTCATGTTTTTTCGTGCGTGCAGCCGGCTCCATCGAATTATAAGACGTTATCACGTCAAAAGTGTGTAGTTATGTACACGCGTTAGAAGTTATTCTTCTTTGGCGTAATTATTACGCCATATATATTATTATTATTATTATTATTCTTTTAGCACTTTAGAAGGATGTTTTCCTCTTAGAATTGCATTTTTCTTGTCCATTTTAATGGTCACTTCCAATCAAAACGATATAATATGTACTAATCATGATAATCAATAAACACTATGTTTTTTATCACATTGGAACGGGTTTTCTCATATAGAAATCAATATTTTGGTTTAAAAAGTCTGAAAAATACTACGCCATGACAGACAATGCAACTTGTCGATAAAACAGAGCAAGCGCCAACTAGCGGCCCAGACTGTTTTACCAACGTTTGAACAGATCTTCAGGGTGTCGATTTTTTGTGACGGTGTGCGCGCGCTTCGTAAATATTTACTCTCATCTCTTTTCCCTAACGCTTCAAAAATGTTATGTATTTAATTAATTATTGCCATTTAAAAGTCAATTAATTTTATTATTTCTGTGATATGTTCAATGACAAAAATCGATTGCGCATTTGTTCTGAATTATTTTCCCAGTACAAACAAAACCTTCAAGTTAGTAATTATGTTAGTATTAGTATTATTATCTGAAAGAAAGAAAGAAAGAAAGAGTAAGCAGTATTATACATAATAAATGTTTAGTTAAAAGAGCAGGAGAGGAGGGTGGCCAGGAGGCTCACCTGATGTTAAGTGATACCGTCGCCCATGGACACTCAATGCCAGAGAGCTTGCGAGTGCGTTGCCGGCCTTTTAAGAATTGGTACGCTTTATGAAGGACCCTAAGTCGAATTGGGTTGGAAATACCCACCGCCTATCGACACTCAATGCCAGAGGGCTCGCGAGTGCGTTGCCGGCTTTTTAAGAATTGATACGCTCTTTGAAGGACCCTAAGTCGAATTGGTTCCAAAATACCCATCGCCTATGGACACTCAATTCCAGAGAGCTCGCGAGTGCGTTGCCGGCCTTTTAAGAATTGATGCGCTCTTTGAAGGACCCTAAGTCGAATTGGTTCGGAAATACCTACCCCCCATGGATAAACAATGTCAGAGAGCTCGCGAGTGCGTTGCCGGCTTTTTAAGAATTGGTACGCTCTTTTATTAAGGACCCTAAGTCGAATTGGTTCGGGAATACCCACCGCCTATGGACACTCCATGCCAAAGGGCTCGCGAGTGCGTTGCCGGCTTTTTAAGAATCGAAACGCTCTTTGAAGGACCCTAAGTCGAATTGGTTCGGAAATACTTCAGTGGGCAGCTGGTTCCACATAGTGGTGGCAAAAGCTGCCTTAACAAACGCTCAGTTACGTAACGTAACGTAACGGGCGTCGTAATACGGGTGGTATTTCGTATTCTGCCTCCGAACAACTGTGTGTGTGTTCAAAAAAAAAATTGGTTGTTTGTAAAGTAGGTTTACGATCGAGATGTTTACGTGATAACGTCTTATTGGTGATATAAGTTTTTGGGAAGTAAGGAATTAATGAAGATAACAATTTTTTCAAATTTTAAATTACATCTATCGTTTTATTCACGGAAGATCGGTCCACTCACTCGAACGCTATGCCAGCCTCCGCTTGTGAGGATGCCGCGTGACAAGTTTCACGGAATGACTGGCAGCGCTCGAGATGAGACGGGAGATCGGTCCGTCTCTCTCTCGTTATACCTGCGATCGCGCTCGTGAGGTTTTGGTGTGACACAAGTTTATGAACATGTCACCCGACTAAAACGATTTTAAAGACGTTATCAAGTCTACATTAGTTTAACTGTTCTTTTTAATTGTTAATATATTAATTAACTTATAAATTTCTAGAGTGTGGAAAGAAATAACATTAAACGCGACGTCTGATCAGGCGCAGTACAGAGTTTGGGATTATCCAATCCGGGAACAATATGGTCATATATTGCTCGCTATTAATGCTTCAGGTAAAAATATTTATTAATATATATTATATTACTACTGTGCAAACTCTTTATAACGTTATCCGTTATATAAAAACTCTCTATAACGCAAATACGAGTTAAATTTGTTTCTTTTGGTTTAACACAAAATCCATATATGTTAACGTAAAATTGTAAACACCGTTAGATTGTAATCTATCTCGCGAGATTATAAACTGTCGAAAGATTGTGAACCTCAGCTTACTGCTTACAATTTAACATATCATTATTTGGTAGATTGTACTACACTAACTTAGTTATCATTCAAACTTCTTTGGTCAATTACAGATTAATATTACTTTCCAACAATTTCATATAACTACGAATAATAATACGTTAAATTGTAAGCAGTTCGTTGAGGTTCACAATCTTTCGACAGTTTATAATCTCGCGAGATAGATTACAATCTAACGGTGTTTACAATTTTACGGTGACATATACATTAATTCAGTCTTTATAACGCAACAGCGTGTTTCTGCTGCTTTCTTACGCGTGTAAGAAGTTATACTTCTTTGGCATTATTAAAAATAATTTTTGATTGCATGCAAATAATTAATTACAATTAAATAATCAAAGACTGGAAAAGGAGTCATTAGAGTCAATAAAGTTCAGTTTACATTTGAAAAATTAAATAAATGAATATTTATTATTATTCTCTTATTCGAATGTTGTTTTAAATTATGTCCAATGCCGTAGCATCTTCCGTGGGCAACTTCATTCTGTTAATTTTGTGTCACGGTGCGGGCGCATCGTAAAATTTCACTCTCATCAATTTTTCATAACGCGCCTAAAGAAGTATAACTTCAAAAATTATTTCTTACCGTAGGATCCAAGGTAGGATAGTAAATTAGAACAAAGAGATCAGACAGAATCATTCACATCCAGGTCTTTGCAGGTCCAGTACCGGACGCGAAAACCGGTTTTCGTCAAGTGAATGAACATACAGAAGCCGATTTTGCGTTCATACACGATTCAGCTGAAGTCAAGTAAGTTAATGTGGAAGTATTTCCGAACCAATTCCACTTAGGGTCCAAATCAAAATACGTTTATTCAGTTTAGATGCGTCTTAGCATGCATATGAACGTCAAAAATGTTTACAACATTCGCGAAAGAGCAAGACTACGCCATCCGTTCGCAAAACTACCAGGAGGCCTTGTTCTGAGAAGAACGGGAAAGAAGCTCAGCAAGTTTTACCCTCCCTCTACATTACAATTATTCAAAGGAAAATGTCATAAACCACAACGTCATTAAAGTTACATAAGTAAAAAAAAATCTGTTCTAAAAATAATAAAATAAAAATTTAACAAAACAAATTATGACAATATAATTAGAACTATTAAAACAGTCCTTCCTAGTAGTAGTAGTTTTAAAAAGCCGGCAACACCACAGCCTTCCAGCAATGTGTGTCGTTGGTATTACTTAACATCAGGTGAACTTCCCTTTTGCCCCCTATAAAAACAATCTCTTCAATCGCTCTTCATTTCAGCATCAGCTCCTGAGTGAGGGTACCTATAAGGGCCTTTACTTAATCTGTCCAGTATAGGAGATCAGCCACGCAAAGTGCCAATCACAATTCAAATGATTTTCTAAATTTTCTGGACCTCTACAGCCCTCTTCTAATTGGACTATAAGAAAAGCGTGTTTTTGGTTTTGGCTTTGGGGCCGTTCAAGACAAAAGCACTATAGGGGTGGAGGGGGGACCTTTGATTTTCGTATTTGGTGATTACGTCAACAGTAATTATTTACTTTTTTACACATATACGCACATTGACTATGCTTGAGAACGAAATGCATTTTCGAGGATTTCTACAAATAATCCTCCTATTTGTGAGAGCTTTGCTTACTTTTGACAAGAGGGGGGGGGGGAGATAAATTGCAGTAAATCAAGTTACGGAATACTTGAACGGCCCCTTTAGTTGATCTGTTTCCAGATCATTTTTTTTATAGAACAGGGGGCAAACGGGCAGGAGGCTCACCTGATGTTAAGTGATACCACCGCCCATGGACACTCAATGCCAGAGGGCTCGCGAGTGCGTTGCCGGCCTTTTTTAAGAATTGTTACGCTCTTTTCTTGAAGGACCCTAAGTAGAATTGGTTCGGAAATACTTCATTGGACAGCTGGTTCCACAAAATGGTGGTGCGCGGCATAAACTGCCTTGAAAAACGCTCAGTTGTAGAACGGCGAACGTCGAGGTGATACGGGTGGAATTTCGTATTCCGCCTCGACGTCCGATGATGAAACTCAGCTGCAAGTATTAATCCGAACAACTAAACAAGTAGGTGATCAGCCTTCTGACACACGAGTCTAAGACATTCCGGTTTCCTCACGATGTTTTCCTTCACCATACGAACATGTAATGCGCGTATAGAGTGACTACTAGTGTTATAGAAGAGTCAATCCATTTCTTAGTTAGAGAACTCGTTTTAGATACGAAATAACGAGAAATTGCAACCTCACAGAAGTCGGTGAAATATTCGCGGAGCAACCCTACGCCATTGCAGTTCAACAAGGTATTTATCCACAATAAATAAAAAATGTGTGCGTGTACTAGGTGTACACACGTAAGAAGTGAAACTTCTTTATGACCTTATTTTTCGAAAAATGATCTACTATATGCAACTTAACGAAATTGGTTAAATAAAGTTTAACAAAAGGCTTTTATTATCATAGACATGAATACAAATACAATTATTTCATTTTACCTTACTACTAAGATTATTACAGAATTTCATTAATTGTAATAGAATTATGTATTACTATCATTGTTATCGTTATTATATATTTTTGTTATTAATGGCTTCGAATCTCTTAGGATCAACCGTGGTAGGGACAAGAAAAAGATGGCGCGTAACCGAAAAACGTGACGATTAGCTACAAAATTTCTCCTATACGTCGATAAAAAATTCATTCTAACGCCGATAAAGAAGTTTGACTTCAAAAAGCAACATAGCGCGTAACGGAAAAATGTGACGCGTAACGAAAAAATGTTACACTAAATTTTTTTCCAACCCCGATAAAGAAGTTTCACTTCAAAATATAGTTCTAAGCCAATAATGTCAAAATAAAATATAGAATACACTCTTTATAACGTTATTCGTTCCCTATAACGTAAAAACCATTTAAATTTGTGTGGTTTAACACAAAACCCATACATTAATTCACTCTTTATAACGCAACAGCCAGTCTATTACGAAGAAATATTTTCATATTTAGACATCAACAACATACTTAAGTGTAATTGTTTTTATAATCAGCTTACAAAACTAACCTATTGAGATGCCGAAATTTCTAAGAAAGACACCTGAGGTCATAAACAGCCTTCTCGCCTTTGTTATTGTTAATTGCATTAACACGTGTGAATTCTTAGATTACATTGCCTATAGCGAATTTTGGTAATTGATTTTCTTATTTGGTGATTACGTCAACAATAATTATTAACTTTTTTACACATATTACCCACACATTGTCTATGCTTGAAAACTAAATGCATTTCCGAGGATTCCTACAAAAAATTAATACGTTTATGTAGGTACTATTGTTTGAGAGCTTTGCTTACTTTTGCTGACAAGAGGAAGGGGGGGGGGGGATAAATTGCAGTAAATCGACTACGTAATACTTGAACGTATATCATACTTCTAACCAATGCTTTTTATATATTTTTTATTATTTTATTATTGGACAATTCACACCAATTGACCTAGTCCCATGTTAAGCTGGTGATGCTTGTGTTATGGGTACTAAGCAACGGATATACATACATATTATAGATAGATAGACATATAAATACATATTTAAACACCCAAGACCTAAGCACAACACCAAATGCTCATCACATCGATGTTCGTCTCAGCCGGGGATCGAACCCGGGACCCATGGATTCGCAGTCAGGGGTACTAACCACTAGACCAAGCAGTTACCTGAAAGTGCTGGATTCGATCCTAGCTGGTAACAAAAGACCTGGATGTGGTCAAATTTTAATTAAAATTGTGAAATTAATTTTCACTTATAATTTCACACAAATTTTGAAGCTCGTGTGGTATTCGGGGGATTATTTTTCCGACCCAAATGTCGGCCAATACAATTGCACCATGAGACGAAATGTACAGTTAACAAATAAGAATTTCATAATGAATAAAACAACTACTTAATACTTTTCTTGAAGCAACGACCAGAGAAAATTTTCACAAAAAATTATCAGTATAATACCATGTAGGTTGTACCACGTGACGTCGAATGGTGCAATTCTATTGGCCGATATTTGGGTCGGAAAAATAATCTATATAAAAATTAGGTTCCAGGTTACAAGAGGACTTGTCCAGGACACTTCTGGATTTGCAGAAGGAGAGGTTCCTGGAACAGCTGGCTTCCAAGTGAGATTTTGATTTAAGAAAACAAATATCTTTAAGACAGAATTTAAATATATTTTTTATGTAATAGGAAGCAAATAGGCAGGAGGCTCATCTGATGTTCAGTGATACCGCCCATGGACACATTGCCAGGAGGCTCGCAAGGGCGTTGCCGGCCTTTCATATACATTGCCGTTATTTAAATACACAAAAAACAAACATGTATAAAATTCTAGTATTACTAACTTATCCAAAACGGCTTGACCGATTTCTATGACTTTTCGTAAGGTTAAGATACCAGGTGGGCACACTAATAGCAATAGACACTGTAATCTTTATATAATACTAGCTGACCGGGCAAACGTCGTTTTGCCATGTATATCATTTATAATAAAAAATAGGGGTTGATCGTAGAGGGGTGAAAGTTAGGGGTTGTATGTATTTTTTAATGCTGTATCATAAAAAAATTAAAAAAATATATTTAGGGGTGGACTACCCTTAACATTTAGGGGGAAAAAAAATAGATGTTGTCCGATTCTCAGACCTACCTAATATGCACACAAAATTTCATGAGAATCGGCCATAGTCCGGTCAATTTAGACATCCAAGGTTACAATAATTCGCACTTGGCTGAATATTGGTAGGATTGCTCAATACACTATTATAAAGGAAATGTGAAAAGTCCTCATCGATCCGGCACGTGCAAAAAAATTTACTCCGGGTCAAAGATCACAAAAATGGGTTTTTCGCGATTTTCAGCAAAATGGTAAGTTTTATCATAAAATTAGTTTAGACAAAATTGTAGATCAGATAATAATCTATAAAAAAAATCTAAATACTTTTTTTCCTAAGAGCCACCGTTTTTGAGATATAACGATTCAAAAAGTTGAAAGAGTTGTAATCGTCATAAAATGCACACGTTTCTACGCCACCTTTGAGGTAGTGTACTTAGCGCTTTTTTTTAATGTGGTTTCCCCGGTAGGCCTATTCCACTGATCTTTTATGATTCTGTTTAATTTGAAACTATTGAATAACTGTAGATATTGACAAGGGTTGAAAATGATGAAGGGGGGGTAAATTACAAAAAATAAGAAAATTTATCCGTCTGAATCTAAGTCATCATTAACTTCTGCTTTCTCTTGTTCTTGTTCTTCTAACAACAATCTGTAATATATTCATCAAACAGTTTATCGCCTTTTGCAAAGTGTCAAAATCATACACTATTTTTACATGCAAAAACTGGTTGTGATTCAACATCTGCATTTTTCAGGAGAGGTAAAACAACTGTTTTTAAAATGTTTGAAAAACAAAATTTAGTTCAGTGTGCTGGAGTTTTTAAAAAGAGTATTTCAACTCCACAAGAAGTTATCACCAACGGAATTCGCTTTCTTCTTCTTCTCTTATTTCTTCGCTATGTATGGAGCTCCTAAAAAAATTACGTGCTTAGATAAATTCAGATATGCATGTTTCGTTAAAAATACTCGAAATTAAAAACAAGTGCAGTTAGCATGTCTTCCTCCAACCTCAACCTTTCATCATTTTCCACCCTTGTCTATATCTACAGTTATTCAATAGATTCAAATTAAACAGAATCATAAAAGATCAGTGAAATAGGCCTACCTGGGAAACCACATTAAAAAAAACGCGCTAAGTACACTACCTCAAAGGTGGCGTAGAATCGTGTGCATATTATTATGACGATTACAACTCTTTCAACTTTTTGAATCGTTATATCTCATAAACGGTGGCTCTTAGGAAAAAAGTATTTAGAATTTTTTTATAGATTATTATCTGATCTACAATTTTGTCTAAACTAATTTTATGATAAAACTTACCATTTTGCTGAAAATCGCGAAAAACCCATTTTTGTGATCTTCGACCCGGAGTAAAATTTTTTGCACGTGCCGGATCGATGAGGACTTTTCACATTTCCTTTATAATAGTGTATTGAGCAATCCTACCAATATTCAGCCAAGTGCGAATTATTGTAACCTTACCCCTATTTTTTAGTCTAATTTGACCGGATTACCAAGCCGTTTCGGAGGAGTTTAATCACAAACACCGCGACACGTGAATTTTATATATCAGATAAAAAAACGTGTGTGTACTTATGTACACGCGTTAGAAGTTATACTTCTTTGCCGTAACATGATAAAAATCTTTCTCAAAAATTTTATTCTACGTTTGTAGAAAAAACTACTCTAACAATAGAAAAAAGATATTTAATACATTGAAAGTTTTATTATAACGCATTATCTAGTTAAATAAAGTCTATTTAAATATCATCACATTTACATATCATAACATTTTTAAGCTATTGCATAGCTTCTATCGCGGGCCTCGAGCGTGGAGACCGAATCCAGAAATTCCGTAACGAAAAAAACCTTACGCGTTAGAGCGGGACAGAACGCATACTGCGTCTCACATCGGTCTGACGAAACCGGTGAAGCTGGTGCGCGTTAGAGTGAGACAGACTATATAGGTGTTTTGGTCCTAGTCTGGTAGAGTGGTAGATTGAATTAATTTATCAAAGAAAAAACTTGATAATTCAAGTATTCTTTTTTCTTTGATATTAATATATCAAAGAAAAAAAATACTGCATAAATAAATAATTATAATTGCATAAGTTGAAAAATAAATTATGCAATAGCTTTACCGCGGCAGTCCCCGAGTGCCATTTTTATTTTAAAATGTTAACTATGCTAACTTCAGGGTGCAAAACATTAATTAGACTAATTTAGTTTTTACTGATAAGGGGTTTTCATATATGTATTTAAATCGTTTAATTGCAAATAAAGTGGTACATTAAGATCTTTCTTTTGACAATAAACTTATGCTATCTATTATTGTGAGAGACTGGTGCTTGAAAAAGATTGGGAAAACCTGTTATTACAAGTCACCAGTCCCTCTTGGACATAGTGGCAAAAAGTATTGCTAATACAACTTTGAAAAACGAACAATAAATAATATACAAAAAAAAAATTAATAAAAATACAATTAATTTATCAAAGACAAAAACTTGATAGGTAATTCAAGTATTCTTATTTCTTTGATATTAATATATTTAAGAAAAAAGATACTGTATAAATAAATAATTATAATTGCATAAGTTGAAAAAAAATTATGCAATAGCTTTACCGCAGCAGTCCCCGAGTGCCGTTTTTGACGTGACAACGTCTTATAATTCGATGGAGCCGGCTGCACGCACGAAAAAACATGACGCATGCGGCGTTACCTCGCTTTGAGACGTTACCTCGTTTAGAGGCGTTACCTCGCTTTGTGGCGTTACCTCGCTTTGAGGCGTTCCATTTAAGGCTTGAAGTGCAAGTGAGAGCGTCCGCGCTATACAAAATATCTATCAAACAAATAAATTAAAATTATCTTTTGAAAAATGCAACCATTCCATCAGTATTTTCTCATGACGTTGTCACGATCAACTATCGTCAGTAAGCCGACTATACAGACAACAGATTTTTATTTTAAAATGTTAACTATGCTAACTAGGGGCCTCATAGCCTAGCGGTCTTATTAAGTGGCAGCTAGGTGAGGGGTACCGGGTTCGATTCCCGGTTCGAGGGCAAGTTTTAATTTAATTTAAATTTTTTCTCGGCCTTTGGGAGGGTTGTGCGGTACCAGGCGAGTGCCTAAACCGTACATCGAGGACATGGTCGAATTTCTAAGGCAAAAAGCACGAATTATAAAAATCTTATACTTGACGCTGGCTAATGCACAAACCGTGCCAGAGCCATATAAAAAAAAAGGGTGCGTGTACTTATGTACGCGCGTAAGAAGTTATACTTCTTTGGCATTATTAAAAATAGTTTTTGATTGCATGCAAATAATTAATTAAAATTAAATGATCAAAGACTGAAAAAGCATGCATTATACTCGTAGTCAAGAAAGTTCAGTTTACATTTGAAAAATTAAATAAATAAATATTTATTATTATTCTCTTACATTATGGTAGGGGAGCCCAAGAGGGGATTTCGGGATTTACTAAAGCGCGGCAGATTAATATATAGGGGGATACCTTGTACCCGGTTAAGTACCTCCACAAAATATGAGGCCCATATATAAGGCCGCACGTGAAGGAGACAGGATCAGTTTAGTAAAAAAAAATTGACCATCAGAAATTCCCGAGCGCGTCAGATTAAGGTAGGGTGAGTTAATTACATCCTAAAAAGTGTATATTCCACTAATCTGACAATTTGAGAGTGACGGAAAAAAAGGGGAGGGCAACAAAGTTGTAAAAAAAAAACGTCATCTCGACATTCTCGAGCGTAGCTAATTTTTTTTTCATTTTGAAGGAAATAATTCAAGAATAATAAAAAATATATAATCTGACGATTTCCGCAAGCCGAAATAACAAAAATTCGTCGATAAAGTTAAATGCGTGCAGCTGCGTGATGCCTACATTTCCTTAAACCGATCGGAATCTACTAAACGGCGTTTCAAATATTTCCCTCAAAATTACATTTCCTGTGAATTTGAACCGATTCGGACCGATAGATTTTGAGAAATTTTGAAAAATCTTAAAAAAATAAGAAATATTTTTTTTAATGTGGTTTCTTTATCGATCAACTTCAAAAACTAATCCGCCTTTGAGCTTGAAAAACCACGTCTATCGCCACCAAGCTGGTCAAAAGCGGTTGATTCGTTCGAGAGATATCGTACACGAAAGAAACCCGAAAAAGTGTTTTTTCGGGATTACTCCGAAATTTGTGGTTCGATCAATTAAAATTGCAAAATTACTTATGAGGATGATAAAACTGCGTCGAATGCCGCCAACCGCGTGAAAATTGCTTGATCCATTCAAAAGTTATTGCGGTTTGAAAATTCCAAAAATAGTGTTCTATGAAACTTCTATCAGACTTTCGAGCTTGGAGAGCTCAAATGCATAGAAATGTTATTTCTTTGAACTCAGCGAGCTCAAAATATCAATTTTAAGCGCCCAGGAATGGAATTAGCGGGAAGTTGCAGGGATGGCCCTTTAGGTGAACCGTTTTTCTATTTTTTTTTTGTCAGATCAGGCGAATCCCTCTAGATAATCGTCAGATTATGAGACAGTACGTTTAGAACATAAAGATGAACCACATATATCTTAATCTGACGCGCTTGAGTATTTCAAAATTGCGATTTTTTTTTGCAAATTAAGAAAATGGCTGTGGGTTTGCGTCCCATCGAAATCGTCAGATTAGTGAATGAGAGCTTTTTTTTGGTGCACTTAACACTCCCTTAGAAAATCTGACGCGCTCGATAATTTTTTTTTTGTTTTAATTTTCAACCCTTAAATACAACCACCCGCATCATGCAAACGATCAGATTAACATACGTACATTATTAAAAATACGTAGGGCATAGATGCTATCAATATCTGACGCGCTCGAGGATGTCCATGCAACAGTTTTTTTTTACATATTTAACTATCTATAGCCGCTTCCCCCACCGATGAAAAGGAATTTATCATATAACATTTTTTTCTTCTTTTTATCTAAGCTTTGCATCCCAATAGGTCTCTACGACGCTCGAGTAAATCCCCATTTAGCATCGTGGGCTCCCCTACCATTAAGTGTAACATAAATTCTATTATTATTCGAACATTGTTTTTAAATTATGTCCAATGCCGTAGCATCTTCCGTGGGCAACTTCATACTGTTAATTTTGTGTTACGGTGCGCGCGCATCGTAAAATTTCACTCTCATCAATTTTTCATAACGCGCCTAAAGAAGTATAACTTCAAAAAACTGCTAACTTCAGGGTGCAAAACATTAATGTATATCAATTGTTACATTTAAGATACTGGAACGAAACAGCTCGCCAGACATGTCCAGATGCTGATGAATCGGAAGGGATCACTCTGGAGAGTTTAGGTATTTTTTTGAACATATTTTACAGAAATCAAATTCTATTAACATGGACTCTCAATGGGGGGATCGCGAGTGCGTTGCCGGCCTATTTTTTTTATAAAAAACAGTGAGCAAGAAGGCTCACCGGATGTTTAGTGATACCGCCGCCCATGGACTATTAATGGGGGGCTCGCGAGTGCGTTTGCGGCTTATTTTTTATATATAAAACAGTGAGCAAGACCGCTCATCTGATGTTTAGTGATACCGCCGCCCATGGACTCTTAATGGGGGGCTCGCGAGTGCGTTGCCGGCCTATCTTTTATTAAATATAAAACAGTAAGCAAGAAGGCTCACCGGATGTTAAGTGATACCGCCGCCCGTGGACTTTCAATGGGGACTCGCAAGTGCGTTGCCGGCCTATATTTTAACAAAATATAAAACAGTGAGCAAGAAAGCTCACCGGATTTTAAGTCATACGCCCATGGACTCTCAATGCCAGGAGGCTCGCAAGAGCGTTGCCAGCCTATCTTTTTTTAAATATAAAACAGTAAGCAAGAAGGCTCACCGGATGTTAAGTGATACCGCCGCCCATGTACTTTCAATGGGGACTCGAGAGTGCGTTGCCGGCCTATATTTAAACAAAATATAAAACAGTGAGCAAGAAAGCTCACCTGATGTTTAATGATACCCATGGACTCTCAATGGGGGGTTTGCGAGTGCGTTGGCGCCTGGCGGCCTATTTTTTTATAAATAAATAACGAAAACCGCTGTAAGAGTCATACCGCTAAAAGTGCCTTACACGCCGTAACTTTTGAGTCTAAGGCCAGAAACTTACGATGTTTTCCTTAGTATGAGTCAGTATGAGTAAGAGAAGGAAGTGAGCTTAAATCATTAATATGTCAAATGTAAGAGACTCTACTAGAGGGCAGTCCCAAATCCTGTGGGCAGTTTCTCTTTTAATTAAATAGACTATTTTTAAAGGGCCTGGGACTAGTGCTAGACAGGCTACTTCTAATTAATTTCCGATATTTGTTTAAAAATAAGTGTTGTTTGATGATTTGCTTTTAAAAAGAGTACCGAGAGTTTTTTCACCGGATTTTTCTCTCGGTCTACAGCCTCCGATTGCCGATGAGTAGACATGTCTACCGAGACAAATTTAATGGATACCTACTCTTCTTTAATAAAATCCCAGAGGCTCTTTTATCTCTGCCTTTTAATAAATTTAAGAAATGTATTAAAGAAAAGCTGTGTAAAAAGGCTTACTATAAAGTTAACGATTATCTAGTTGATAAAAGGGCCTGGGACTAGTGCTAGACAGGCTACTTCTAATTAATTTGCGATATTTGTTTTAAAATAAGTGTTGTTTGATGATTTGCTTTTAAAAAGAGTACCGAGAGTTTTTTCACCGGATTTTTCTCTCGGTCTACAGCCTCCGATTGCCGATGAGTAGACATGTCTACCGAGACAAATTTAATGGATACCTACTCTTCTTTAATAAAATCCCAGAGGCTCTTTTATCTCTGCCTTTTAATAAATTTAAGAAATGTATTAAAGAAAAGCTGTGTAAAAAGGCTTACTATAAAGTCAACGATTATCTAGTTGATAAAAGGGCCTGGGACTAGTGCTAGACAGGCTGTTTCTAATTAATTTGCGATATTTGTTTTAAAATAAGTGTTGTTTGATGATTTGCTATTTTAAAAGAGTACCGAGAGTTTTTTACGCCGGCTTTTTCTTTCCTACACCCTCTGTCTTCATACGCCCGAACCCAATAACCTATCTCAATCCATAATCCACCATCTGAGATAGTAATCTTAATCCAAACGTTGTAACAAGTGTGCCAATAACTAATCGACGGTTTGTAATAGCCATCTGTCGATACAAGCTATCCATGGACGGTCGTATCGGTGTCTGTGGATAGACCTTTGTATGAAAATGACAATTGACGAAAGGTCGGTTTCAACAGTTAATTATTTTAACAGATTTTAACTTACACCAGTTTTTGAAATAATTAAATAAAAAAAATAAAAAAAATGTATATCTTAATGTTATTTGTACGGTTTTATTTACATTGATTATCAAATATGAGTGAAAACTCGGTAAAATGGAAGAACAAAGAGCATTTTATCCGTCGCCAAAAATGGATTGTCTTCGTAGGGTTTGGTTATTGGGATTCAGATAGGAGATCGATCGACTGTCACGGTCTGTACTCAGATTGTTTTCAATCCTAGATTGTGGATTATTTATTGGGTTCGGGCGTTAGTCGATGAGTAGGGATGTCAACAGATTCAAATTTAATGACGTGGAATAAGTGTTACCTGTATCTTATATTCCTTAATAAACATATTTTTGAACTTCTTTATCGGGGTTGGATAAAAATTTTGTATAACATTTTTTCGTTACGCGTCACATTTTTCAGTTACGCGCCATCTTTTGAAGTGAAACTTCTTTATCGACGTATGGGAGAAATTTTGTAGCAGGTTACGCGCCATGTTGCTTTTTGAAGTCAAACTTCTTTATCGGCGTTGGAAAAAAATTTACACACATTTGTCACATTTTTCGGTTACGCGCCATCTTTTTCTTGTCCCTACCACGGTTGATCCGAAGAGATTCGAAGCCATTAGTAACAAAAATATATAATAACGATAACAATGATAGTAATACTAATAATAATAATAATAATTTTATTAATCAGACAAATATAGCCCATTCTATAATAATTCTATTACAATTAATGAAATTCTGTAATAATCTTACTAGTAATAAGGTAAAATGAAATAATTGTATTCATGTCTATGATAATAAAAGCCTTTTGTTAAACTTTATCTAATTTAACTTTATTTAACCAATTTCTGTGAAGTTGCATATTTTTTCGAAAAATAAGGTCATAAAGAAGTTTCACTTCTTACGTGTGTACACTAGTACACCCATAATTTTTAGCTTTTTTTTATTGACAGGTGGCGTATTTATTGCGACATTATTTGGACTGGGTTTAGCTATGGTTACGTTAGCCTGGGAGGTGTTTTACTACAAACGAAAGGAAAATAAGGTGAATGTGGTGGAAAAGCCGAAGAAAATGGCATTTTCAAAAGTCAAGAAGAGGAAGGGCCCCATCACCATTGGGGACAGCTTTAAACCAGTGTCACATATTAATGTGAACCCAAAAAACTATATACCTTAGGTATTATTAATTAAATTGTTCTGTCACTAATAACAATTGACCATTACATATATACATTTTTATTATAATAATAATTTATTGCAAGAATATGGTACAAAAATGTGTAAGGTACAATCGTATACGTCCCGCACGTTGATATTGCGACTGGCGGCCATCTTAGTGACGTAGTCGACTGTCGAACTGTCAGTGTCAGTACCGAGCGCAAGGTCGGCCAGCGCTTACGCGTA
Organism: Pieris napi; assembly: GCF_905475465.1. Classification (NCBI taxonomy): domain Eukaryota; kingdom Metazoa; phylum Arthropoda; class Insecta; order Lepidoptera; family Pieridae; genus Pieris; species Pieris napi. Next base: position 1,285,420 of record NC_062251.1, on the reverse strand, counting down.
TTGAGTATATCTGTTAACGTAAAATTGTAAACACCGTTAGATTGTAATCTATCTCGCGAGATTATAAACTGTCGAAAGACTGTGAACCTCAGCTTACTGCTTACAATTTAACGTATTATTATTCGGTAGATTGTACTACACTAACTTAGTTATCATTCAAACTTCTTTGGTCAATTACAGATTAATTTTACTTTCCAACAATTTCATATAACTACCGAATAATAATACGTTAAATTGTAAGCAGTTCGTTGAGGTTCACCATCTTTCGACAGTTTATAATCTCGCGAGATAGATTACAATCTAACGGTGTTTACAATTTTACGGTGACATATCTACCACGTGTTTTTAATTGCTTTTTATTTTTGTTATCCTGTTTTACTTTTGTTGTTTAGTTTTGTTATCATACTAATCCTATTAAAATGCGCAAGAAAGTAATTACTTTTTTGTTGTCTGTACTTTTTTGCGGAGGATGACGTCACGTAGCTGTTATTGTGACAAGGTTCCATGGCGCGCATATATATATGACTTTATATGTCGTAATAATGTCATGATGTACTCATAAAAAAGGTATTTATGTACACACATATATACCGTATTTATAATATTCTTTATCTACATAGTAATAATAATAGTTCAATGGAAAAATAAAATACATTTCAAAAGTTTGGTCCCTGTGGCAGTGTACCTTTAACGCTGGCAGCATTTCCTCGCTGTATTGCGATACTTATTTGTTAAGGAAAGCACCAGCTCTGGGATCACCGGTACTATCTACCAGCCTTGAACCCCACGGCCCAAGAGTCCAAATGGAAGAAATTAAATTAATATAAAAGTTAAGTGTTTGATTTGATAGCTCTATTTACAATATTATTAACCTACATAGTTATAATAATTATTAAAAATTAATAAATAGAAAATTGTGCGTGGTGGTGACCTCAGCCCTGCGATTCTGTAACTCACTTTTCGAACTCACACAGCGGTTTTCGCATCGGCGGTCGCTCTCAAATCAGTCGTGAAGCAGTCATTTTATGATTTGGCATTCTGAAAAGGTGGGAGCTTGTAGTTTATTGTTTATCGGAATGCCAAATCATAAAATGACTGCTTCACGACTGATTTGAGAGCGACCGCCGATGCGAAAACCGTGTGAGTTCGAAAAGTGAGTTACAGAATCGCAGGGCTGGGGTCACCGGTACTGTGAGGCGTCAACTTAAATCTAATTAATCAAATTTAATTAGCGCTTGTAAGCTTGATCCCCACAGCCCGAAAGTTCGCCAAAGGGAACAAAATCGAAGTGGGAGGAAAGACTCTTATATTTGAAATAAATTGCATATTTGATTTAATATTTGTATTTTTAGTCATTTATTTTTGTATTATTTTTTTTCTATTTTATAATTTATGCACACAAATGTTGTGTGTTCTCTGTATTTGTTTCGTTAGTGTGCCTTAATAATAAATTAAGTATAGTATTGTCTTTTATTGACATAACCTTTACACATTTAAAGAAAACACTTTTAACCGGATTAAAGTTATGTATTATTATAAATTTACAATTATTATACTTCTTCAGTCACCGTGACCACGCACGCAGTGAAGCACGCGAAACGTCGGTTAAATTTAGAATTATGTAAAATAATTGTAAACTTTAATCCGTTTAAAAAGTGTTTTCTTTCAATAAATAAAGTAATTAATCTAGTTAGATATAATCGTTTTTTTATGTTAACATAAGATTGTCTTAATAAAAGTTAACACGTCTAACAATGTTTTATTATTACAATCCTTCAAAACCCGCCGAACAGTCCGACGTACTCTTGTTAGAATACCGCACTGAATCTTCTGACTTCCTATTTACACGGAAGAACTCAGAAGGTTGAAGTGAATGGTAAGAGGTCCTCTGGGTCGGAAGTAGATATGGGGGTACCACAGGGCTCAATTCTTGGCCCTTTCCTCTTTCTTGTTTATATAAATGATCTACCTTTCATGGTAGAAAGAAAACATCAGATAGTTTTGTTTGCTGATGACACGTCCTTGATTTTTAAAATCAAACGACAAATAACAAATTTTGACGATGTAAACAATGCTCTATCGTCGATTGTACATTGGTTTAGTATGAATAACCTTCTACTTAATGCAAAAAAGACAAAATGCATTAAATTTTCTGCGAAAATTGCAAGGGTTATGGATACTGGACCAATTATAAACGATGAGGAATTGAATCTGGATGATACAACTGTATTTCTCGGAATCACCATGGATTCAAAACTTCAGTGGTCCCCTCATATTAACGGATTGGCGAAGAGACTTAGTTCTGCAGCCTACGCGGTTAAAAAAATTCGCTCACTAACTGATGTCGATACAGCTAGACTTGTTTATTTTAGTTACTTTCATAGCTTAATGACTTATGGCTTATTATGATGGGGTCATGCTGCTGATGTCGAAACTATTTTCATCCTGCAGAAGAGGGCTATTCGTGCAATCTATAATTTAAAATGTAGGGAATCTCTTAGAGATAAATTCAAGGAAATTAATTTACTTACCTTTCCCTCGCAATATATTTATGAAAATATTATGTATGTATACAAAAATAGTGATAAGTTGACTAGAATAGAACATACGCACAATGTTAATACACGGAACAAACGCAGGCTGCAATTTCCCCGTACTAGACTATCTAAAGTTAGTAATTCTTTTTGGGGAAAGGGATACTCTTCTTTAATAAAATCCCAGAGGCTCTTTTATCTCTGCCTTTCAATAAATTTAAGAAATGTATTAAAGAAAAGCTGTGTAAAAAGGCTTACTATAAAGTCAACGATTATCTAGTTGATAAAAGGGCCTGGGACTAGTGCTAGACAGGCTACCTCTAATTAATTTGCGATATTTTTTTTAAAATAAGTGTTGTTTGATGATTTGATATTTTAAAAGAGTACCGAGAGTTTTTTACGCCGGCTTTTTCTCTCGACCTACACCCTCTGTCTTCTTTGCCGATGAGTAGGGATGCCTTCAAATTTAATGACGTGGAATAAGTGATACATGTATCTTATGTTCCATAATAAACATATTTTATTTTATTTTATGTTGTTCGGAATCTTGCGCAGTTTCGTCCGGTCACAACTCACAACTTACTGATAAGCTTTTTGTAAATTGGCTCATATCTTTGTATTGTTGGCCTCAGATCGGGGAGGATCATCCGCTGAATTTAAGCATTAGTAAACGGAGGAAAAGAAACTAACCAGGGAACCCTTAAGGTACTGACAGACGTGCTCATTACTAGAACGAAAGCATGCTTTTATTGAGCAAGTGCTCATTAGTAGCACGTGTGTAATGTAATGAGCATGCTACCTGAGGCACGGGCAGGTGAGGGGCGTGCTCCGAGCACGTCTGAACATGTTTGCTTATTAGCATGCTATTATCCATTTTGTCTCGATCTGCGGTGGACGACTGTTTTATGCAATTAATTAAAATGAAACCCGCAATACGTCGCGTTGGGGAGAAGAAAAAACTTTGCTTTTTGTGTCACATTATAGAAGTTATGAATGTCTGTGGAACACACATTCTCCTTTATATAAAAATAATATTGCTCGTAATAATTATGAGTTCTGTACGGATAGCACTGTCACTATATATACTTGTACATCCATTTTGGCCTAGAGCCTGGTGCCAAATAGCACGTCTGTCCGTACGTTTGCTTTGAGCATGCCTATTTAGGAGTATGCTTTAAATCAAGCTTGCTTATTTCTGGAAAATGTGAACAGTTTGCAGAGCATGCTAATTTTAAGCAAGCTTATTAGCATGCTTTTTTTGAGCACGTCTGTCAGTACCTTAATGAGCACGTCTGTCCGTACTTTCAGGCGCGAAACACACAGAAAAGGCATAAGTAGAAGGCGCGGCGCAGGAATCTTGCCGCTTCAAAACGCGTCGATACAAAATGTACGTAAGCGGCACGTTGTTAATTATACTCAAGCGGCGTGGCACAGGCACGTCGTTTTGTCGCCTGTTTCGCGTCGCCAGCAGCAAAGCAAGCGCATCTTCGTCATCTGAAGAGGAAGACATGATATCACGATAAAGTCAGCCTGCGTAATTTATTTATTTTATTTATTTATTTATGCATCAACAAAATAGACACTAATACAAGTAATGTAACACAAACACAAGCCAAGTACTACCCGATTATAGGCGCATACCACATTCTAAATTTGTATAAGTACATTAAAAGAAGAAAAAATTAAGTTAAGATAAACCAAAATAAAAACATTACAAAATGAATTGAATTAATTGAATAACCCCGATAAAATCTTAATGAGTAATCAGCTGAGCTGCTAACTTTTTGAAAATTGATGGGGAGTTTGAAAACATATCTATTTGGGGGAATTCACGACCCCCCCATTGCGATCCAATACCACCAACAATTTCAACGCTATGAATTAAATTATAACTCTTTAAAGATCTATTTAATGTAGCATTCTGACCCAGATTTGATTTTGCAAGCTTAATTCTGAAAAAATCGTTGCAGCTTTTTAGGAACAGAAATGCGTAATGACTCTTTGTGCCGTCTCTTCGCCTCTTTGATATAATTTAAGTCACATCCGTGCCTTATCTGTTCCACGCCGGCTCTGCGCCTGCGCCGCCACCTTACGCCTTTTCTGTATGTTTCGCGCCTTTGCAGCAGCAATTTGTTTTGAAATATTTAAAAAGAAAGCTTGTGCATAGAGGGTGGATTGCGGGAAGGGGGTCACACAATTAACAAAAGTAGTTAGGATTTTGGATATAACATCTCTAACATTAGGGGGGGCTGAAAAGTTCTTTGGGGATAGAAATTTTTTGAAGTGAAACTTCTTTAGGCGCATGAGGGCAAAATTTTTATGGAACGTCACGAAGATGTGCAACGTTTTTGTCGAAGAAAAGGGAGAGAGCGATTGAGACCGATTGAGACCGATTGAGAGAGAGTGAGAAGGGTGAATTACCTTATAGAAATTCTATTTTAAAATTAAAATTTCGTAAAAAGAATTAATGAAATATTAGTATTTTATAGTTTGTGCAATAATAATAATTTTATAGTTAATGACAATTAAATTCTTTAAATATTTATTCATATAGGTAACACAATGTACACTTATAAACGTCAAAAAAGAAATATACGCTTAGAAATAATGCTTCTAATTTTACATTTACTGCTAGCTCTCAAATCAAGGGGGTAGAACGCAAGAGAAGAATTGGCAATAAACGCTAAATCGAGATAAACCGTTTTTTACCTTTAAAACTTTTTCACAATAAAACCAGTATTTTTTGTTCACTTTTTAGTTTGATTTGCTTTAAAAGCGTGTTTTATAGTTTTTTTAAACTATATTTATTTTCCACTTTTTAGTCCTAGCAGCAATACGTGTTGTCTCAATTTAATCGTATTGCTTTGTGGACTTAAAAAAAAATTCATTGTTTTTTCGAGATAAACCTATGAAATTATTATATTATCGCTGATTCTTAATAAGTGTACAAAGTTTGAATTAAATCTGTCCGTTTAAAGTGGGTCAAAATCGAGTCCGAAGGAGTCGGTTACATACATACATACAGGTGAAGCTAATATAAAGCGTGTATTAAATAAAAATGAGTCTTTATAAAGTATTTTATTAAAAAGTCATCTGATTACATCAATAAACCATGTAAATTGTACAATAATAATAATTAATTTATTACCGTAAAATAATTAAATAAATTATTAAGTCTATCGGGTTTTGCTTCTCTTCTTTTATTGAACATTAGCCAAGATGATCCACCTTGACCCACCACGGCGTATAAAGCTTCGGGATTCTGGGGAGGTTACCGGATATAGAACTAAACGCCCCGTAATGAACCCCCCACTGGGGATAAGCGTATTCATAATACTGGTGAGCCTTGAGTTCCGCCACTTGTTTAATAATATGGACATAGTATCTCAAATCAGTGAACGCAAAAATCCTATCCTCATTCACGCGAATCTCGAAGCAACCAACCCCAAGAAGATTCTCCCCTAGCAACAGCGGGCCACCATTTTGGATCCCAGAATATCTCAAAACATTCTTGAAGCATATGAACTTCCCCCAGAATTTCGGAAGGTATTTCGAACAGTCGACAATGTGCTCCTCCTTTGGTAGTGCGAAGTAGATTTTGTAATTCTCTCTGATGTGCTCCATATACTCATACCCCGAGCCAGCATAGAGGAGTTTGTCCTCTTCGGCTGTTACCGTGTTGATGATGGTCAAATGTGGCTGGATTAGAAACGTTTGATATGGATACTGATAGGATTGCGACGGTTTCCAGTAGACGAACATACGGTCCCGGCTGAATATGACAGCCAGGTCGTGCCTGGGACTATGCTCCCCTTTGGGGCCGTGCTGGTGTTCGGGATTCATGCTGGGCGCAAAGATACGCCACACCCGCCAGACGCGGTAACGGTATGGTGTGTTGTAATAGCCAGCTCTGCCCAAAGCCCAGATCCGAAGGTCCGTCTGTCTGTGGAGGTAGGGGACGAGGTAGTTGGAGGATGTCAGCAAAATTCGTTGGTTTAATATCGCAGCTGTGGACAGAGGAATTGCGTCTGAAATGGAAAGACGTGTATAAGTACTATGTGTTGCATTTCCTACACATTGCCGTGTAGTCTAGTCGACGAGTTGAAAGTGGTACAAAATAGAGATAGTACTTAAAATTATGTGCGATAGCTCATTGGATCTAGAATGACGTTTAGATAAATGTGCCAAAAGCGTGTATTAGCACATAAAAAATTGCAAAAGTTAGTCGCAATATTGGCGCTAGAGAGAAGAGGCCTAATGTGTAAAACTGCTTTTCTTCTTTCGCAATGGCAAGCAATAAAACATTTCTGTATTTGCAAAAAAAGTTGTCTTAATGTAAGTGAAATCCTAAATTAAAATATTATTAAGATTTTTTATCCAATTGGATGGTAAAAGGACTTATTTATTAATAACATAAATAAGTCCTTACTTCATGATTACACCAGTTAAATGACATAAGAGTCTAAGAATAAAAAATAAATGGTTTTTTGACATACGAGGTTATGATTCTACAGTGACGATATATATAGTATAAGATCCCGATATACAACGACCTTCACCGAGATGCTTATTTAATGAAACGTATAACATTTATAAAAAAACATATTATTATCATAGTATTAACAATTATAAAAAAATATTTTTTTAAAATATTAATAAACATACTAAAATTTGCTACGCAACCCATATGGATTATATTTATTGACATATTAAATTAAATATAAAATACGTTTCATTAAATAAGCATCTCGGTGAAGGTCGTTGTATATCGGGATCTTAGACCAATAATTTAAGCTAACTGCAGGAAGCGAAATAAATAAATAAGGTGAGTTAAGAAAGTATAAAAAAAAATCAGTGGCACTACAACTTTTCTGAATCTGTTTCATGATCATTTTTAAATCTAATAGACAAGATCAGCCTCCAATGCTTTACACACGCCATCAACATTTTGGGTCTAAGACATGTCGGTTTCCTCACGATGTTTTCCTTCACCGTTCGAGCAAATGTTAAATGCGCACATAGAGAGAAAGTCCATTGGTGCACAGCCGGGGATCGAACCTACCACCTCAGGTATGACAGTCGCACGCTGAAGCCACTAGGCCAACACTGCTCACTTATATAAAAAAACGTGTAGCACTCGGGGACTGCCGCGGTAAAGCTATTGCATAGCATTTTTCATCAACTTATGCAATTACAATTATTTATTTATGCAGTATTTGTTTTTCTTTGATATTAATTCAAGTTTTTTCTTTGATATTATTTCAATCTACCACTCTACCAGACTCAGACTAAAACGCCTATATAGTCGGTCTCACTCTAACGCGTACCGGCTGCACCGGCTGTGACGTCACCGATCTCGTCAGAGAGATGGGAATGCGTAGTATTCGTTCTGTCCCACACTAACGCATATTTGCCGCACCTATATTACGTCATCGTGTGTTAGGTTTTTTTCGTTACGGAATTTTTTGATTCGGTCGCCGCGCTCAAAGCCCGCGATAACATCTATGCGATAGCTTAAAATATAGAGAGACGGCTCATTGGTCTAGTGGTTAGTACCCCTGACTGCGAATCCATGGGTCCCGGATTCGAGCCCCGGCTGAGACAAACATCGATGTGATGAGCATTTGGTGTTGTTCTTAGTTCTTGGGTGTTTAAATATGTATTTGTATATATCTATCTGTATATGTATGTATATTCGTTGTCAAGTACCCATAACACAAGCTTCACCAACTTAGCATGGGACTAGGTCAATTGGTGTGAATTGTCCTTTAAAAAATATATATATAAACTAGCCGTTTCGCGCCCGCTTTGCTGGACGAATTAAAATAAATTTTATGTTTCATTATTTTATTTTTTTTCATATTTTTATTATTCTTCTTTTTAACTTCCCGCTAAGAAAATTGAAATATTTCGAAAATCGAGTTTTTAACAGATGTTGACGTTTAGAGGTTCTAGGAAGCCTCCCCGAATGTTTCCGCGGTGAAGTCCGTATGGATAAATTTTCATAAAAGTAAAACAACAATAAAAAAATGAAGGAACGTTAGAATTCGAAAATAAAGCCATAAACCATCTAGGAAAAAATTCGCATCGAATGGTGGTAGTTTCATGTCGATATGATCAGTGGTTTAGGCGTGATTGAGCCTCAAACGAAGACCATTTTCATTATATATATATATAGAAGATAATAAATACCTATAGATATTCCAGCGACGACACTCAAACGAAATCTGTTATATTCATCATTCCAGTCTATATTTCCTTTCGAGAAGGCCCCAGAGGTTGACTCTGCTTTCTGCCATCGGAAGAAGCTGGTGCGTCCCAATTTGTCAAGACGACTAGGGAACGGTGTGCTCGTACCAACGTCCCAGAATGCTTCACTCATAGGCACACTTAGAGAGAGAATTAATCTAAAAAAAAAAAAAATATTGGTTGTTTGTAAAGTAGGTTTACGATCGAGATGTTTACGTGATAACGTCTTATTGGTGATATAAGTTTTTGGGAAGTAAGGAATTAATGAAGATAACAATTTTTTCAAATTTTAAATTACATCTATCGTTTTATTCACACTTTTGATGATAAATTTCGGGTGTAAAATGACAAGTTTATATACATTTTTCTTCATACATTCACGGAATGACTGGCAGCGCTCGAGATGAGACGGGAGATCGGTCCGTCTCTCTCTCGTTATACCTGCGATCGCGCTCGTGAGGTTTTGGTGTGACACAAGTTTCTGAACATGTCACCCGACTAAAACGATTTTAAAGACGTTATCATGTCAAAAATATCGGACAACGTCATAAGAAAATACTGATGGAAAAGAAAATTTTAATTTTATTTGTTTGATAGATATTTTGTATGGATATAGAGTAGGTAAATGGAAATCACAATTGAATTGATCAAGTTACATTTATTTGTACGCATAAATACAATTATGTCAATTTTTGTGTGCAAGCGAGAGCGCGGAACGAGTGCTCTCGCTTGCACTTCAAGCCTCAGAGGTAACGCCGCATGAGTCATGTTTTTTCGTGCGTGCAGCCGGCTCCATCGAATTATAAGACGTTGTCACGTCAATAAAGAATGATACTGTCGTTCACTAAAATATATGTAATAATATTAGCAGACCCGCGGCCAAGCGTTGCTGTGGCTAAGGTTTTTGTTATATTACATAGTAGTAAACTATTCAAAGGAAATGGCAGGAGAACAACAGTCATGGGGATCACCATGCTTTTTTGGTGGTTATGCCATTAAATTGTAGCTTATGTGAAACGTTCGTACTTTCAACACAGCGCTATCTGTTAGAATTGTATCAAATAATAAACAAATATTTGCAATAAAATAATATTGCGGGTATAAATTGAGATGTAAGCTATCCTATCTTTTAAGTTAGATCAAACTACACACGGTGTGCAAATTTGATTGAAATCGGTTCGGTAGTTTAGGAGTCCATAGCGGACAAACAACGTGACACGTAATTTATATATATTAAGATATAGCCTTTAAATTCCGAACCTCTGTGATCTTATACATATGAACTTTAATATATTTTCACTCTAGTATATCTCGGAGTTTGATGTGCCTTTTGGCAAAGGTCTCCTCTAACCCTTTCTACCGTTCTCTTCTCGACTCTTCTCCAGGTGAAGCCTACTGCTAGTTTCAGTTGAAGCGAATGAAATGGAGTCAAACCAATTCGACATGGCCCCTACTTCCCTATTAGATTGACAGATCATGAAACAGATATGATAATCTGAGGCCCAGAACTAAAAAGATTGTAGCGCCACTGTTTTTGAAGTTATACTTCTTTAGGCGCGGTATGAAAAATTGATGAGAGTGAAATTTTACGATGAAGTTGCCCACGGAAGATGCTACTGCATTGGACATTATTTAAAAACATCATTCGAATAATAATAGAATTTATGTTACACTTAATGTAAGAGAATAATAATAAATATTTATTTATTTAATTTTTCAAATTTTATAATGACTCCTTTTCCAGTCTTTATTTTGATTATTTAACTGTAATTAATGATTTGCTTGCAATCAAAAACTATTTTTAATAATGCCAAAGAAGTATAACTTCTTACGGGCGTACATAAGAACACGCACCTTTTTTTTTATTGGACAATTAATCAGCGAATAAATCTGTACTATTCCAAATCCGTTCATGTCCATTATACTAATCGAACCATACAGTACATTACATTATTTATTGCCGATACAAGAATTCGTTGGAAAGAACACGTGAAATAGAAAAGAGATGAATTAGATACACAAATGTACCGGCTAATAATATATAAGGCAAATTGTCAATACATAACAAGTTACTTCTTTACAGGTATAACGTCTGTGTGATATGGGATTCACTAGTACAGACACAACACAAATATAGGATATATAAAAATATATATACAATTTATGAAAAAAGATAGTAGAAATATGAAAAAAATATATTGTTCTACTACCTCAAGTCGCACTCTGTTTTGTGAACATTATTGTTCCAAAAAACATTCATGTCTAGGATATTTTATCTCGGAACATGATATGATGTCAAAAGTCCAAATTATTTATTTATAGGTAACACAATGTACACTTATGAACGTCAAGAAAGAAATGTACATTAAATGCTTCTAATTTTGCATTTACTTGCGTAAGAGAAGAACTGGCAATAAACTCTCAGCCACACTTGAATCGCCAAGTATTTTGTTTTACACAACGTTTGTAAGGAGCTGCAACCATTACACTATGTTCCACATGACATCTTAAGTAATAAATAATAACAAAATAAATTAAAAACAAAGACTTGTCCTCTATCAGTAGAAGGCATGGTGAAATAGGAGCACGCACTTACATTCTCGTGAGAACAACACGCAAATACATAGTCGGAATGGGAAATGCGTCGCGATGCGATCCAATCGAATACAAACAATACATACACAAATATAATATACTAGCTGACCGGGCAAACGTCGTTTTGCCATGTATATCATTTATAATAAAAAAATAGGGGTTGATCGTAGAGGGGTGAAAGATAGGGGTTGTATGTATTTTTTAATGGTGTATCATAAAAAAATAAAAACAGAAAAAAATATATAAAAATTTAAAAAAATATTTAGGGGTGGACTACCCTTAACATTTAGGGGGATGAAAATTCTCAGACATACCCAATATGCACACAAAATTTCATGAGAATCGGTCCAGCCGTTTCGGGGGAGTTTAACCACAAACACCGCGACACGAGAATTTTATATATTAGATATATTTCGTAATTAATAAGTAACAACATATGTACTTACAAAATCATATTCACTATCTTTCCAACAACTAAATGGCAACTAACTAAAGTATTTCTTTTTATATAAACTGTCAATAATATTGTTTAAACTTATGTTTACTATACAATACATTCTTTACTCTTCCGCGATAGTTAATAATAATAAAAACTTTATTGATGACAAATAGGTTACTCTGCATCTTCTACCGCATTTACCAAGGAGAGTGTTCAGAGGAGTTGTTCGGATTAATACCTGCAGCTGAGTTTCATCATCGGACGTCGAGGCAGAGTACGAAATTCCACCCGTATCACCTCGACGTCCGCCGTTCCACAACTGAGCGTTTTTCAAGGCAGTTTTTGCCACCACTTTGTGGAACCAGCTGCCCACTGAAGTATTTCCGAACCAATTCGACTTAGGGTCCTTCAAAGAGCGTATCAATTCTTGAAAGGCCGGCAATGCACTCGCGAGACCTCTGGCATTGAGTGTCCATGGGCGGCGGTATCACTTAACATCAGGTGAGCCTCCTTGCATCTATCGCTAGTCACCTACACTAGAGTATTCACTTATTTTTGAAGTGAAACTTCTTTAGGCGCATGAGGGTAAAATTTAGATACGTCACGAAGATGTGCAGCGTTTTGGTCGAAGAAAAGGGAGAGAGCGATTGAGAGAGTGAGAAGGGTGAATTACCTTACAGAAATTCTATTTTTAATTTATGAGTCGACAGCGTGTGACAGGCACAGGAGGCTGATCACCTACTTGCCTATAAGACAAATGATCATGAATGAATCATTTCTTATGTTTTCTGTTTGGTATCACTACATAGTATAAAACAAAGTCGCTTTCTCTGTCCCTATGTCCCTTTGTATGCTTAAATCTTTGAAACTACACAACGGATTTTGATGCGGTTTTTTTTTAATAGATAGATTGATTCAAGAGGAAGGTTTATATGTATAATAACATCCATTAAATAGTGGAGAAGTACTGTTATTTTTGAGGTTTCTAATGTGATGTCGTAAATAATTAAATTTTTTCCGCTTTTGCAAACGCAGGCGACGAGTTTTATCAAAATAATGTACTAAGTATTGTACACATTGAAAAGGTCTACAGAAAAGTAGGTGATGGTATATGTCTATCTCTTATGGATAACCCACAATAACTTTTTTTTGTCATTTACTTTTTACGACAAATAATGGCTAATTTTCGAAGCGATTTTAACCAATACAGCATTAATCCTTAACCAATTAAATACCTTGAATACATTGTTCATTTAATATAGATCTATATGGCCCTTTACAGCATATGATTTAAATGAATATTTCGAAGATATTACAAATTTAAAAATAGCGGGACGCAGCGCGTCGGAGGCCGCGGTTCTCCCTATACTCTATAGCACTTTGAATTTAGTATCAGCATTGCATCCGTGCGAAGCGGGGGCGGGTCGCTAGTGTACCTATATTTTGTTTATCTATCTGTTTTGGCTTGGTATATTGTCTATGTTTTACTTATATAATTTGGATATATTGTGTCAGCGGTAACGTTGCATATAAATTAATAAATTATAATAATAATAAAGCCCGTTTTGGGGGCCTCATAGCCTAGCGGTCTTATTAAGTGGCAGCTAGGCGAGGGGTACCGGGTTCGATTCCCGGTTCGAGGGCAAACTTTAATTTAATTTAAATTTGTTCTCGACCTTTGGGAGGGTTGTGCGGTACCGAGTGCCTAAACCGTACATGGAGGACACGGTCGAATTTCTAAGGACAAGCACGAATTATAAAAAATCCTATACTTGATGCTGGCTAATGCACAAATCGTGCCATAGCCATTAAAAAAAAACCGTTTTATTTCCAAACATGACAAAAGCAAATTATAATACACAGCTTAGATTATTTTAATTTTTTTTCTTTTACTTGTTATCCTGTATCCTAACTTTCTTCAATACCGTCGATACCCTTCACGGGTATGGCTCTGTCTATGGCTCTCTTTCTCCATTCGTTTCCTGCTATCGCTTCTATTTCTTCTATCTCTTTTTTGGGCGACCTCTTCTCCTTCTTCCTCTTGGTCCTTCCCATACTGTTGTCTTTAAGGTCCACCTATTATCTGTGCATATTGCTATATGCCACTTCTGTTTTAGGGAATAATGTAATCTATCAATTTTGTTCTTCGTCTTATTTATTCCATTCCATACTATATAAAATACAAATCAAAAGGTTTTGTTATTATATATGTTACTGTAAAAGTTCGAACTACGGTTAATCTTAAGATTTAAGTGTAAGTCTTAGGATTTACCGACATGAGTTGGTAAATGTAAGTATTTCTGAAAATACGACGATTTTTTCGAGCTTTTACCATTCGAATTCAGTACATGCTAGGTTTTACCGCTGTCACCTGGTAGATGTTGATTTTAGGAATAAAACAATGAGTAATTCTTAATTATTTACTTTAATGTACTATTAGACAAAATATAAATCATATGATAGTAATAAGTACAACTAATACCAACTTATTTAAATTATTTTGAAAAAACACATAACGTATGTCTCTGAATATCTCAGTCTCTATCATATCTATCTAACTGAATCAGTAGTTCTCTATTTGGAATTTAACAACGAAATACAAACATAATGCTTACATAAGCTAGTCTAACTTAATAATTATTTTTGTTTTTCAACATTTACCGTGCCATTAATGTAAATCCTAAGATTTACCAACGGAAAGGTGGTAAGAGTTCAAATCGCAAACCTTTTGGGACATTTACCATTAGGAATTGGTAGATCTTAGGTTTTACTGGAATAACTTAGGATTTACTGTAGTTCGAGCTTTTACAGTAACATATACACTTAATCTACGTCTGTTTTTGCTTTTTCCCTTCGTTTGGGTAAAAGCTGAACTTTCCATTTGAATATGTTCTTAGCATCCATGTTTTTGTGGTCTTCCCACATTTATCTTTGGGAGCGTTCAAGTATTACGTAACGCAATTTTTGGAGATTATTGACCCCCCCCCCCATGTAACTCGCCGTAACGTTTTTAGTACCCAAGTATAGTAAAACGTTTCGTGACCACCTAGTGACTCTTAAGTTACTATTATGTGGTGTAAGTCGAAAAAAATATTTACAATAACGCGTAATTTAATCCCCGCCACGCATCGTAACGCTTTACAAAATGACCAAAATTCGTTACGTAATACTTGAACGCTCCCTTTCCTGAAGGGGCATGCGGGTGACTTCGGTGATCTTTTAACTATACACCTTGCAATATTGCCTATTTCAATGATAAAATAATTAAATATGGATAAAAAGAAAATTAAAACAAATTTAAATTTGGTCCCTGTGGCAGTGTACCTTTAAATTGCATATCCTCGCTGTATTGCGAGACTTATTCGTTCAGGAAAACACCAGCTTTAGCGTCAGTGGTACCATCTGTCAGGCACCAACTTAAATCTTTAATTTTTTTTTTTTAAAGACAATTCACACCAATTGACCTAGTCCCATGCTAAGCTGGTGAAGCTTGTGTTATGGGTACTAGGCAACGGATATACATACATATTATAGATAGACATATAAATACATATTTAAACACCCAAGACCTAAGCACAACACCAAATGCTCATCACATCGATGTTCGCCTCAGCCGGGGATCGAACCCGGGATCCATGGATTCGCAGTCAGGGGTACTAACCACTAGACCAATGAGCCGTCAATTAGCGCCTGTGCACTTGAAACCCACTGCCCAACACTCTACTCCAAAGGGAACAATATCGAAGTTGACTAAACATAAATATTTTTAAGTCAGAAATTGTATTAGTATTGTATAGGAAAACATCTTTTGTATGGCAATCAAAGTTTATAATAATTTACCAATTCAAAGATCTTCCTACTAGAGTTTTAAAAAGTTTGGAAAATCCAAAAGTGCACGCCTCATAGCGGTCATTCACATTTAAAAAAAAATCATTCGTTTACATTTTTTTATTTTTTTTATTTTTACTTCTTACTATGTACTTACTTAATATAATAAAAATATATATAGTGGCGCCATAACTCTAAGGTGAGGAAAAAATATACTAAAATTCGTATTTTAGTTTTTTACAAATTATAATCTAACGACTGTACTTAGAACGGTAATATTAACTAGGAATCAGCCCAGGGTATAACTTTATATAATAAGAAAAAAAGTATTCTGGTACGATACATTTTTCGACAAATTTCTCTGCCACATACATGGATCCATAAACACAGACTGACGGACGTCCAAGAATGATTGATTGTAATGTTATTATTTACTATGTTAAACATATTGTTCATAAAAAATACCATATGTGCTTGATAGATTATTTAACTCGATTTTAGTGCACTCATATTATCCTGTAAGTGTTATATTAGTGAGAAAAAAGTCATTCAAGTTTCGAAAGACTGGGTTTTTTGACATGTCGAGAGTAGAGCACTGCGAGGTGTGCAAATCGACTTAATGTACTTACTAACATAACATTTATGTACTTCATTCTTGCAAATAAATTATTATTACCTAGGTAACACTGAAAATGTTAAACGACTTAATGTAGAACGTTGCCAATACTATTATTGTTTTTCGAAGTAATCTCCGTTCCTCTCTACACATCGTCGCATTTGATGAACCATTCTTCCTTAGGGGTCTCTTCTATGGCATTTTCGTACGCTTTCACCGCATCTTCAGGGCTCGTAAATACCTCGAATTTTCACGTGTAACTAGAGTTTTAGATTTGCCGCCAAATCACAAAAACAAATGACAAATGCAATATACATTAGGTTACCAAAGAGTTCTAAAATTGAAATTCAAAAAAGTTTTCATTAGCTATGTTTCTAACTGGCCAGCCCTGCGATTCTGTAACTCACTTTTCGAACTCACACAGCGGCTTTCGCATCGGCGGTCGCTCTCAAATCAGTCGTGAAGCAGTCATTTTATGATTTGGCATTCTGAAAAGGTTGGAGTTTAACAGAATCGCAAGGCAGTTCTAAACATTTTTAGTGTCACCCACGTATTATCCCATACTCAAACTCAAACTCAAAATATCTTTATTCAAGTGGGTAACCAAGTACACTTTTGAATCGTCAAGTTAATATATCATAAATTTACATTTACTACCAGTTCGCAAGTCAAGGGCGTAGAGCGGGTAAGAAGAACTGGCAAGAAACTTTCCGCCACTCTTTTTAATCGCCAAGTATTATAGTAGTATACTAAACCCGTCCCATTCTCCAAGGGATCAACGACATCCCTTTTACCGCTCTCTATTATAGCAGACGAAATATTGCGTAATGTATCTAATAAGTTCGAGTTTAGAAGTTGTTAGTTGGTGAGGGTTTAAATCAACAATAAAACCTTTTTTAATAATTTATTCAACATCTTAGCCAAGGTGATCAATCCTCACCCACCATGGAGTGTAGATTGAAGGAATTCTGGGAGAATTCCCGTATATGGATCCAAAGTATCCATAGTATATCCCCCACTGGGGATACGCGTATTCATAATACTGATGAGCCTTGAGTTCCGCCACTTGTCTAATAATATGTACATAGTATCTCAAATCAGTGAACGCAAGAATTCTATCCTCATTCACCCGAATCTCGAAGCAACCAAGTCCAAGAATATGCGACCCAAGCAACAGAGGACCACCGTTCTGTACCCCTGAATACCTTAGAACATTCCTGAAACATATGAACTTGCCCCAAAATTTGGGTATATATTTTGAGCAGTCAACAATATCCTCTTCTTTGGGTGTCGCGAAGTAGATTTTGTAGTTCTCCCGGACGTGTTCCATATACTCGTAGCCGGATCCAGCAAACAGAAGCTTATCTTCATTATCAGTCTTTGTGTTAATTATCGTCCAGTGAGGGTAGATCAGCCAGGTCTGGTACGGGTACTGCTCAGTGTTGGACGGCTTCCAGAACACGAACATCTGATCCCGGGTGAAGATTATCGCCACATCGTGTCGCGGGTTGTGTTCTCCCTTCGGCCCATGCTGGTGTTCTGGGTTGGCACTGGGGCTGAACAAACGCCAGACCCGCCAGACTCGGTAACGATAGGGCGTGTTGTACAGCCCCGATCTGCCCAAAGCCCAGATACGAAGATCCGTCTGCCGGTGGATGTGAGGCGTCAGGAAGTTGGCAGATGTCAGCAATATTCGATTGTTCAGGATTGCAGCAGTTGAGAGTGGGATCATGTCTGAAAATTGAGCTTCATTGGAGTCACGCAATTGGGTTTTTGAAAAAAAAAAAATTTTTTGTGATCTTATATAAGTTTTATAACAAAACTATTTTTTTCATTTTTTTTTTTCGCAATAATTGACGACTCATTGGTCTAGTGGTTAGTACTGACTGCGAAACCATGGGTCCCGGGTTCGAACCCCGGCTGAGACGAACATCGACGTGATGTGCATTTGGTGTTGTGCTTAGGTCTTGGGTGTTTAAATATGTATTTATATGTCTATCTATAATATGTATGTATATCCGTTGCCTTGTACCCATAACACAAGCTTAACCAGCTTAGCATGGGACTAGGTCAATTGGTGTGAATTGTCTAAAAAAAAAAAAAAAAATTCAAAAGTTATTTCAAAATAAAAATTAATTTTTGAGTCCAGCAGTACCGAAAACACGCCGGACAAACCCGAGCGCGTGACGTCATAATGTTAGATTTCACTCATTGCAGTTGATAGAAAAATAATAAATACAGTGTTTTGATCTATTTAATCTTGCTAATTAATATAAATATTTAACATATTAAATATACTATATATATATATTAATAGCCTTAAACGCTGTACTGTTAAATTGCTTTAACATTATGACATCTCAACATGGTGATCGATCATTCATGGCGCGTTTATAGTCACGTGATTTTTATTTAAATTTCATGAATTTTTAATTGTTTATAATTAATTGAAAAATTTTATTTTTTAGTTTTTTGCATTAAACATCAATATTATTAACAATAAAGTTTTAAAATACATTAAAAACATCAATATTTTTTTTTTTCAAAAACCCAATTGTGATCACCTAGTGTAGTGTAGTGTAGTAGAAACCCGTTTTCCGTTGTCACGACATAACATGAAAACGGTTTGACCGATTTGTCTGATTTTTTTATATAATATACCTTGAAGTACGAGGATGGTTCTTATGGAGAGAAAAATTTAAAATTGAGTGAAAAAGTCTAAAAACAACACTTTTCTATATTCCCATACAAAATATTCGTAATAATATTTAAAGGCAATTTGAACTTTAATACCATATCATAAAGTTCAAGTGTTAGTGGTGGGGTTCCGGGAAGGTATTTTTTGACATAATGTATTTGTTGTATTATCAACTTTCTTTTTTTTATCTTACTAGCTAGACCCGAATAGCAGAATAAGTATTAAACAAAAATAAAGAATCGACTGTTAGGCGGTACGATGTTCGCCAGGCCAGCTAGTTACCAATAGAAATCCCAGCTACGACCCTCAGCCTGAATCTATTATATTCTTCGTTCCAGTCCAGAACTGGCTTCGAGAACGCCATATAGGTTGACTCCGCTTTCTGCCATCGGAAGAAGCTGGTGCGCCCCAATTTGTCAAGACGTGTAGGGTATGGTGTGCTGGTGCCAACGTCCCAGAAAGCGTGACCGCCATTCATATGTAGCGATAGAACCAACAAGAGTAGTGAAGAACTTCGTTGTTGGGCGTAACTATTAAAAAAAAAAAAGGGTGGGTGTAGGGTGTGTACTTATGTATGCGCGTTAGAAGTTATACTTCTTTGGCTTTCTTTATTTTTTTAAAATATTAAATAATTAATAATAAATATTTATTTTAATAATTTTATAATATTTAATATTTAGTGCATTATTCAATTATTAATTAATATTAATAATTATTATTATTTATTCTTTTATTATATTATTCATTTTTTAAAAGGTACTACAAAGGTCAATATGGTCATTCAAAATTCTTGGCATAGCTGCTAACTTCACGCATATTCTATTTCTTTTTACTTGTAGATTGTCTTATTCCCATCTCGCTCGCGCACGCTCGGCGCCCGGCTGGTTTAAAAAGAATTCGATAGTGGGCAACTTCATACTGATAATTTTGTGTCACGGTGCGCGCGCATCGTAAAATTTCACTCTCATCAATTTTTCATAACGCGCCTAAAGAAGTATAACTTCAAAAACACAAAAGTACTAAGCCAATACGATAATGTCGAAATTAAATATATAACACTAGCTGGTGCCCGCAACTTGCACATGATTAAAATAGTATTTGTTCAAATTATGTAACGTGAAAGACATTTTATCTACTTTAAATAACAGAACCGACATGTCTTAGACCCAAAAGTCGACGGCGTGTGTCAGGCACTGAAAGCTGATCACCTACTTGCCTATTAGATTTAAAAGTGATCATGAAACAGATTCAGAAATGAGGCCAAGACCTAAAGAGGTTGTAGCGCCACTGATTTATTATTTTTTTATCCCCAAGACAAGTAATGTTAGGTAAGGGATAGAAGGTAACATTGGCTATATTTTATTGAAGTGAAACTCCTTTAGGCGCATGAGGGTAAAATTTTTACGAAACGTCACGAAGATGTGCAGCGTTTTTTCTTTAATAAAAATACAATTATTCAAGCTTGAACACCGATGGTGCTTTTAATACATATCAACATCATTATTATTTTATTAAGTAACTAAATTACATTTTTTTATTGGTTTTTTAATAAGGGCACAGAATCAAGACCTTTTTTTCTAAGACCCAGTTGGCTATTTTAGAAAATGTGGAAAAAGTTAGCAATTATGATAATGAATTTGTTATATTATTTGGTAATTACCATATTTATGGTGGTATTTCTATATACATAATAACAACTAATTTTTAGTATCATTCATTAATATAGAAAGACTGTCAAAATTAAATTATGGGATTTGGGCAGCTTACTCAATAATTAATTTACAAAGAAGTTTCACTTCTGACATGTGTACTTTGTACGCACGCACTTTTTTAAATATGTTAAAATAACGTAATACTTACAATAACATTCTCGGGAAATGTTTTCGTGAATGTCGGAGAGTGGCAAATGTCAACTAGAAAGTATAACAACGCTCCATATAGTTTTTATAATCAACAAAGAATACATTGTCTTTATGTATGTTTATTATACACATTCATTCATAGTTCTATGTTTTATTTACCCTACTGCGTCGTAGAAAAGATGTATAATGTTTATTTACTCACTCTTTAATTCGTCACCAGTCAAATAATATCTAACACTTTTTTTATGGCTCTGGCACGGTTTGTGCATTAGCCAGCGTCAAGTATAGGATTTTTTTTATAATTCGTGCTTGTCTTTAGAAATTCGACCGTGTCCTCCATGTACGGTTAAGGCACTTGCCCGGTACCGCACAACCCTCCCAAAGGCCGAGAACAAATTTAAATTAAATTAAAACTTGCCCTCGAACCGGGAATCGAACCCGGTACCCCTCACCTAGCTGCCACTTAATAAGACCGCTAGGCTATAAGGCCCCTGATCTAACGCTTAAATGAAAAAGGTAAAATGAAGGATGGGACAGGCTTTGGTATGGGATACAGATCCGGCAAACATCTTGAACAAATGTCCTTGCCTGCGCAGAAGCGATTTTTAGGTATGGGGAGAGTGACGTGTCGATCGCGTGATCTTTTGTGTGTACGATGCGCAAACTCGCCCCCACTCCCTTGTTTAATGCTCAAGAAGTTTGCCGGTATCTGTACTTGTGTCGACATAGAAGAGTCTTTCCTCCAACTTCGATTTTGTTCCCTTTGAAGTTGAGACTCTTGGGCCGTGGGGTTCATTTGCAGGCACTAATTAAATATTTAAGTTGGCGCCTGGTGGATAGTACCGGTGTCCCCGGAGCTGGTGCTTTCCTTAACGAATAATTATCGCAATACAACGAGTAACTGCTGCAAGCGTATACAGCCACAGGGACCAAAATTTTAAAATTGTTTTAATTTTCGAATTTTTAATTATTATTACTATGTAGGTTAAGAATATTGTAAATACTGAATATTTTTAATACTATCAAAATTAATATAAACAATGAAAAGGGCATAATATGAATTACCATTTTTTTAAATTCCCGCCAATATTTACAGTCGACGTGAATTTATCCGCATAAAGTCTACTGTCGATACCGCCTAAGTAAAATTCCTCTAGAAACTATAATCTCGTTGGACATTCGTGACAAGCGATGGAGACCACCATTTTGTCACTTTCGACTCAAAATTTATTGGCGCGCATTTCAAATGTCAGTTATCACTTTGACAATAACTTTACAAATATTTATTTTCCTTATTTTAGATGAATAATTAAAAATATATATTATATGACTTTATAAACATTTATTTTAGATAAATAATTAAAAATATGAATATATATTTCCTAGTTTATAGTGAAATTATTTATCAGTAAAGTGAATACGTGAGACAAGGAAATATAATACACGTAAAGAGATGTATAGCGCAGTCAATTCGCTGACTAGCATATATTACTGATAAATTTGTTTAATGGTAATCTATATATATATATGTATAAATGTTATGTTGGTTTGTACGCTTCAAAAACTCATAAAATTCTGCACCGATCGAGCTGAAATTTTAGCATGAGATATAATCCGCATCAAGGATTGGTTTTGTGTATCGGGTGTTTTTTTTAGAGGTATAGAACTTTAAATTGCAATAAAACAACGATGGATTATTGGACTGACATGATTTTTTTTTTATTTGAAAGATAATCTTGTGGCAATACATTTTAAATATGATTTCTGGCATATGACTGCCACGGCTGGCTCGGATATAGTCCAATCTGGGGGCCTACCATGAACTCTTATTGCGAGCCTATTGACAACCTACAACTGAGATGCATCGCTAATTCGTACCATGACATCGAAAAAAGAGACTAGCGTAAATAATAAGCCATTTGAAAATATTACAATAACAGTATTTATTTAGTTAGGATGACTCCATCAAGATAGAAAAATCTTGTCTTGTCTTGTCTTGAATCAGGCAATGTTCAATTGGATATAAACATATATTCATTTATATATTTTCTTCTCTCAATTCAGCGAGTTTGTCAGGTTTAAGCTGTAAAGACAATAGAATTATTTATATTATATGAATTAGTTAACGTATAAATTGAATTTGTAAAATATTAAGGAATCAATTTTTATCATTATTTACTTGATGATTTTCGAGTAATAGGTTGATTGTAATATCTTATGCAAAGAGTTTAATATCAGCAATTCACTTCGATATAGATATTTATTTTTAATAAACCAATTTTTGAACAATACTTACCCCATCATATTATTTTATAAGTTAAACAATTTATAAAACTATATTTATGAAACCGAAATTTTGTAAACACCAAATATATTGAAAGCTCCTATCAAAATTTGAAGGAAACGTTTAAAAATAATAAGTGTCAACTGCACAGCACCAGAAAACTTTAAATTTAAAATATATCAAAAGAATAGTTTTATATTAAATAAATATATATTAAGACATAATAGCTTATTGTAATTGATGAATTATTTAAAATAATTTTATATTTTATTTATTTTTATAGAAACATCTGTCGAAGTAAGTTTGACAGTTAAATTTCTAAACTTACATAGAAACCACAAACAAAATTATCGTTCTTTCATTCGGTCTTGCGATGCAAATACGTTTCAGCTTATAGGCGGTCATGGTACGAAAAAATGCGATTGACTTTAGGTACCTAAACTCAACTGCATCTCAACTGGATTGTTTTAAGAAAGTTCATGGTAGGCCCCCAGGACGTCCAATTTTCCCGTCCGTTGCTCTCGATTTTCATAAGCGAATTTTGTTTAGCGATAAAGCACACTTCTGGTTAAATGGCTACATCAACAAACAAAACTGCCGCATTTGAAGTAAAGCGTATCCTCAAGTGTATGTCGAAACACCGTTACATCCAGAAAAACTGACTGTTTGGTGCGCTTTATGGGCTGGTGGCAGCATTGGTCCATACTTCTTCAAAAACGATAATGGCCAGAATGTTAAAGTCAATGGTGATCGGTATAGAGACATGATTACTAACTTTTTCATTCCTGAATTGAACAATCATGATGTCCAAGAGCTGTGGTTTTAACAAGACGGCGCAACAAGTCACACAGCTCGTGCCACAGTCGATTTACTGAAAGACACCGCCTAATTTCACGTTTTTGACCTGTGAATTGGCCTCCAAGATCTTGTGATTTAAGACCGCTAGATTATTTTCTGTGGGGCTATGTAAAGTCATTGGTCTATGTGGATAAGCCACAAACGCTTGACCATTTGGAAGACAACATTCGCCGTATTATTGCCGATATACGGCCACAAATGTTGAAAAAAGTCATCGAAAATTGGACGTCCAGATTGGACTATATCCGAGCCAGCCGTGGCAGTCATATGCCAGAAATCATATTTTAAATGTATTGCCACAAGATTATCTTTCAAATAAAAAAAAAATCATGACAATCCAATAATCCATCGTTGTTTTATTGCAATTTAAAGTTCTATACCTCTAAAAAAAACACCCATTATTTCTTTCCCACAAGTATTGCAAAATTAAACTTATATGAAAAGTTTTCTTTGTTTTGTTTCTCATTTCTCAACCATTCAATCACAATGTGCCACAGCGAAGCGAAGCAGGGAACAACTGGTATATATAACAATATTAAATAAAACAAAGCATTTTATAGTTATAATTTTTATTAACAAATAACTAAAATACTTTTTACTTCTAACAACTTTTGTTTGAAAAACATGTTTTGATAGCGGAAAGTGTACAATTGGGTTATTAAATGCGTTCTCTAGGAATCGAGTTCGAAAGTACGTACATTCTATTAAATTAATGAAAGTTGCAACTTAAAATAATTGAACTAGGTTTTGGGTGATTTAAATATCCAATAGATGGCGCTGAAGATAAGATACTGCATATGTTCATAGTACAATGTTTCTTATATAAATATATTTTATTTGGATAAACCATCAATTTCAAACGTACAATATTTCAACTACAACGTTTTTTATTTTAATGTATATGGATTTAGTTTACAATTTACCTCGCTAGATGGCGTTGCAATAGTGATTTAATAAAATATTATTATTTTCGTATATTTAACAATCTGATTTATACTATAGATCCCTGAAAGTTTTTAATTTACAATAGAACTTGATAGATGGCGCTAAAGACAATACAGTAAACTCCCTTATTAATCGCATTTTCATATTACGCGATTTCAGTCCCTATAACACGGATTTTCTCCCATATAACGCGGGAATTTCATGTAATATGGAGTCATACAAGCGCGATAATACTCCTACAACGCGGAACTGATTTACCGTGTCATATGAGGGTTTACTGTATTTATTGTTTTGAAAAAGTATTGAAGTAAGCTAATTACCAATATCTGAATGATTAAATTTCGCAATATTTAGCCTGTTTATATTTATATCTCAAGTCACAATCCAGTCTTGAGCGCTGTCAAATGTTAAAATGCGTACAGAAACTTTTCACAGGTAGGTTTGATATCCTAACCTTTGAACCTGGAAGTCGCTAAAAATTACATTTGATCTCGATAGATGGCGCTTTAATAAATTTTTAAATGTTGATTACTTTAGTAATGTCTTTTATTGACAGAACCTTTACACATTTAAAGAAAACACTTTTTAACAGTTAATAATATCCAAATTAAAATTTCAAAATAAACAATCCGCGAAAATAGAGGCCACCGTGAGCCATTTCTGCCAAAACCCTCCATCTTTTAGTCGATACCAACTCCGGGGAAATAAATACAGATAATGCAACTTTCTCTGCAGCTGTGATACTTTTTGACATTCAACACCTTTTGTCTTCAGTCACCGTGACCACGCACGCTGTAAAGCACGCGAAACGTCGGAAAAATTTAAAATTATGTCAAATAGTTGTAAATTTATAATGTATACATAACTTTAATCCGGTTAAAAAGTGTTTTCTTTAAATGTTGACTACTTTTATTAATTTTTCTACCAAAATACCCTAGCAGTAGGCTTTTCAGTCAAACTTTCGTTCGTATCTAGATATTTCCGACCAAATTGCACTCTAAAATGATCTAAATTGAGGTACTCCCCATCGATAATTTCAGATAATAGCGTTTTGACCCTATTTTTAGTCATTTCGACGTAACACGCTGCCAACTTCATTTCGTTCGACGCATTTCTCAGTCCGATACAGTAAGATCTGAAAAGAGTAGTTTATATTAATTTATTAATTAGCAGTTATTTCTTTAAGTTAGCGTAGCGACATCTACAAACTGCGATGACGTCACACGTTAAAACGCGCTATCAAAGTAATTCCAACTAAGCATATATACCT